>NW_006297832.1:115379-116793 GCF_000327345.1 Myotis davidii
GATCCGCCTGGCAGTTAAGAGGTTTTATTCCCTCCCTAACTTCAGGGGAAAATCCCTACCTGGGTAAACAACCTTTCTCAGAGAGGTGACTTTGGTTAAAACACATAGTGCCAAGAAGGTGAGCAAATATATTAAGAACAGTATACCATATATGCCAGGTCCCTTGAAACAGCAAGGATGGACCGGCTCCCGGTATTGTATCACTCTCTCCCTCTCCCTTCCTCTCTGAAATTAGTGAAACTATATATTTTTTAAATAAAGAAGATAAAATATATTCTCTGCCTTTTCAGAGCTCACATTCCGGTGTGGGAAGAGATATAAACGATTAGAGTTAAAGATACTGAATACTGTATAAGGTAAAATATTGAGGAGGATAACTGAGGGGCAAAGAGAAAACTTCAGTGTTTTATTATCATTGCCTTTCAACCTTTACAAGAATATTTTTAAAAAGATTTTTTAAATTGATTTCTAGAGAGAGAGAGGAATGGAGAGGAAGAAAGAGAAACACCAAAGTATGCACGAAATATTGACCATTTGCCTCTTGCACACCCCCTACTAGGGGATTGATCCCACAACCTGTGCATGCGCCCTGACCAGGAATTGAACTGACAACCTTTGGGTGCATGGGGCAACCCAAACCGAGTCACACCAGCCAGGACTCAATCATCTTTTGAGAGGCACCAGAGCTGACAGCCAAGCCCCACAGCAGCTCAGCGCTGGGCCAGGATCACCCAGCATGAACGTCTGCGTCCGTGAGGAGAATGGCATCTCAAGATGAACCTGCCAGGAACGGTCCCCGGGCAGGAAACTTCCAGCTTAGATCTCACGGAGGACCCGTCAACCAGGAGGGAGAGGAGGCGGAGGAGGTCGGCTTCCCCAGCCCTGGGCTCATCTCATTGAACAACAGCAGCCACAGGCATGGGAAGGCGGAGCTGCAGGGCATCTATTGGTCCCTCTGCTCGTGGCTGGAGCCAGACACGCACAGGAAGCAGGAGATGATTCCCATCTGGCGATGGAGCAGTTCCTGCCCCACAGGCCCAGCAGCGAGAGGGCCGCCTGGAAGGAGAAGTGGGAGTCGAGTGGCAGAGACATGGAGGCGTTCATGGAGGACCTGGGGGATGAGGGCCTGAGGCCCCTCAGCATGGTCCATGTCAGCATGGAGGGGCAGGAAGCCCTGTTCTCGGAGAACATGCCAGTAGGTCAGGTCCTGGCCCACCTCCAGGAGCAGCGCTCAGCCTGGGGACACCCTCCCGGGCTCCCCCAGAGACACCCCGGCCAACAGCACCAGGAGATGCAGATGAAGATGGCGGCAACCTTTCCAGTCCAGACCACCAACCCCTCCCTGCTCATCCGGCAGGGAGAGAGCCCTCAGGGCCCGGCAGAGAGCGAGGTGTCCGGGGAGAGCCCACGCAGC
>NW_006297832.1:116925-126334 GCF_000327345.1 Myotis davidii
CCCACCGCCACCCGCGGATGCACCAGAGGAAGGCCTCCACGCCTTGGGACACCACGCCCCTGGCCTCCACATCCAGAGCCTCCATGCACAGGGCCTCCATGCACACAGCCTCTACACCCCGGGCCTCCACATCCAGGGCCTCCACGCCCGGAGCTTCCTCCCTGTAATGTGTGTGTGTTTGTAGATATATTTATTTTATTTTTTTTTATTTTATATTTTCATTGATTTCAGGGAGGAAGGAAGTGGCTGACACGTTTCCAATGACCAATAGTGGTTGAATAAATAAAAGTGTATTGTTTATTTCTTAAAATCCAGATATGTGTCTGAGGTGGTGTGGAAAGCGGCTCCCAGGTGGCTGGTGATATGGGTTGTGGGAGGTGCAGCAAGTAAACAAAGCTTGATCAGGTGCATGTAATTGTGTAGATTCAAAACCCACGAGAACATTGTAAACATCTTGGCCATACCCTTACTTTGCCTCATGGAATCTGGCTATAAAATAAAGACTTGGTTTGCAGACAAAAAAATAAAAAATAATCTTTCAACATGAGTTAATCTTATCAATATTTTACCTTTATTTAATTTCTTAGCATCATTATGATATCTTAGTTCCTCAAAGTCCTCCTATACTCTGCTAATGACAATATTTACTTCACTCTGTTACCCACAAAAGTAGCCATACTCAAGTCATTCATGGTGATTTGGAAATTCTTCCTAAATTAGTGTTATTAGCTCTGGTTTCCCTGCTTACTTTAGCTGCTCTTGACCCATATTTTGGCCTCCTGTCTTTCCACATGTGTCATCAACCCACACTCACTTTATCGGCCACTTCCACTAGACATGCCCCCATTTGTCACGTCAGGGGTGCCTCACTAGATTTCCCACGCACTTCAACTTTTGGTCTTCATTTGAACTTATATTGTCAACCTGATGCTAAGGTAACTTGCCAATATTTGTTTCCGCTTCCCTTATTATGTTTAAAGGATTACTGCAGACAATTATAAGAGTGCTGAGTTGTTTCCTTAATCATTGGTGCTCTCTAACATTACCTCTGGTTTCAACGCTGCATAATAATCTGTTGCAAACTGCTTCAGCTCCCTTCCAGAATCTCTCAAAACCTCCTCTATTTTTTTTCCCACTGATTGCCATCACAATAACTTATTTTTGGATTCCACTTTCTTTGGCAACATTTAGCCTGCGTCTAAATTTGCCCCTCACAATCTTGTGCTGTCCAGGCTACTGGGAAACAAACTTTGGAATAGCCTTCTGGACCTCCAGCTAAATGGGGAGTTTAATTATTTCTTCCAAAATTAGTAGAAGAAAACTTCCACGTTGTCCCCACATCAACAAAGATTATGGATTCAACACACAAACAGCAATAGGGAATATTCAGAGTGAGAAGACATGCTGTACCCTGGCTGGGGCAGAGAGCAGCCTATTCTCTTTACACTTAATAACTAAGAGCAAGACATTAAGGGAGCCACCCCTGCACTGGCTATTGCATGTGAATAACATGTGAGGAAGCCCGTAGAATCACTTAAGAATGAAGCCGTGTTGTGCCTTTGTCATGCATTATTTCCTAAAACCATATAGAATGTGGTATCTAGATCTGACTCTGACTGTTAAAACTTGGGTCGGCCATAAAACCTCATGCAGCTTCAGGATTTTAAGTGTAGAGTTAGGAAAGTCATACCACTACCCCCAACACTGTTCTCATATTTAAAATGATACCTTGCATGTAAAGCATATAGCCAATGTCTGGAACAGCGGTCCTCAAACTACGGCCCGCGGGCCACATGCAAATACAAATATTGTATTTGTTCCCATTTTGTTTTTTTACTTCAAAATAAGATATGTGCAGTGTGCATAGGAATTTGTTCATAGTTTTTTTTTAAACTATAGTCCGGCCCTCCAACGGTCTGAGGGACAGTGAACTGGCCCTCTATTTAAAAAGTTTGAGGACCCCTGGTCTGGAACATAGTAAGTGCCCAATAAAGTGTACTTATTTTAAACATCTATTTTTTATTTTGAGTTGACATATTAGTTTCAGGTGGACACAATTGTTATTAGACTTTATGATGTAATCACCATGGTAAAAAGTAGTATCCATCTGACACCATACATAGTTATTACAATGTTATTGACTATATTTCCTATACTGAACTTTACCTCCCATTCTATTTTTATAACTGGTAGTTTATACTTCTTAATCCCTTTCACCTTTTTCACCCAGAAACCCCACCCCTCCCATTTGGGCCATCAGTTTGTTCTCAGCATCTATTAGTTTGTTTCTGTTTTGTTTTTTATATTAAACATATAAGTGAAATCAATGATATTTATCTTTAAGTAGTACTTTTAAAGCAATAAATAATGAGCATCATGTGAAAAAATAAAAGTATATTATAGTGATAGTTGATGCAAAAACAACTGCATCCAGAAGAATGTTCATTTGGTTATTTCAAGACAAAACTGCCTTAAAACAAACACAACCTCGGAAATCTTCCCCATCCCCTCAATTGTGTTATGTCCCCATTTTATATCTATCTATCTATCTATATCTATCTATAGATAGATATAGATAGATAGATATATATAGATATATAGATATATATATAGATATATAGATATATAGATATATAGATAGATATATAGATAGATATATAGATATATAGATATAGATATAGATATATAGATATATATATTTACTTTTCTAAAAGAGAATTTAAAATTTGTTTCTACCACAAGTTAACATAAGACTCACATGTTTTCTCCCTTGTCCTTACCTCCCAAATCCTATTTATTTTTCCCAAATTACAAGGTGGATCTTATCTACTCCCACCTCTTACCACTTTGTAATGACCTCTTCACTGAGAACATATTATCATTGTTTTCTGCTAAATATTCCTGCTACTGTATTCTCTGGCCTAGACAATGTATCCTTCTAACTGTTGATAGTTTGATATTCTGAAAAATGCATTCTAGGAAAGGCCATATGAGGGTGGCTTACCATCTAATATTTGGGTAGAACAAAATGACTGCCACAGGCACAGTTCTCAAATCCTCTAATAACAAAAAGACTATAAATTCTTTTAAGGAAAGACTCATACATTATTCACTTTTGTAAACCTCCTGCCACCTATGATGTGGCCTGGTTCAAAATATAAGTTCTTCCATAAAAATTGAACTGGGCCCTTGATGCATGTCATTATTCAAGTCCCCATTATTATGTTATCGGAGAATATTCCCCCTCATTCTTATTTATTTTAGCTACTAGTAAGTGTGCTGCAGAATTTAACACAATGCATGGTGCAGAGGAAAGAGAAAATTAGCCTTTGAGACTGGGGAAGACAAAAATGCTTTATTATTCTCCTTTCTCTGGTATCTCAGAAATTGCCACATTTAGCAATTCATTTTGTTCAAAGTTGCATTATAAAAAAATGTTAAAGTTTATGGAAGTAATCAGATAAAAATGGACAGAGTTCTGGCTGAATTGACTGGACACAATCTAAATAAGAAGAAAACTCAGAAAGAAACCATTGACTTTGTATCATATTCAATGCCAACATAAAGTTAGATAGTGAGTCTATTCTTTTTTTCCTTCCAGGTACATAAGTTTTATTTTCCCCAGTGCAAGACAGGTAGGAAAAGGATATTTAAGAGAGTCCTCTAAAAGTGCAACTGATGTGTTCTGTTTGTTGTGCAGGCATATAAACGTGATCTTTAAGCTTTTCTTATATCACTTTCTCCACTCCAACTATCTTAGTTTAGGTCACTTTCATCCTAAACTGCTGTATCAGGTCAGCATCCTAACGCCTCCTTACCAACTCAATGCAATCCGCTCTATACTCGTTCTTTGGCGTTCCATATGGTCCCTTTGACTGAAATCATTCACAGACACTCTTTTTCCTACTGGAAAAACATGAAGATAATTTTAATAGATATACATTCCCTAAAAGTCATTCTAATGTACCTGGCTAATTGTCAAATGCTTTCAAAAAGTCATTTCTTTTTTTAGACAGAGGCCATTGTAAAATATATCCTATTTGGTAAAAATCCAAGAAGACTGTAGGACAGGAGAAGATAGATCAGAGTGGTGAAAGCAAGAAGAAAAGACACCATTTTGCTGTCATTGTTGTTTGTTTGTGTCTCACACAACCACTCTGTTTGGGGGGCCCTTAAGAGCACCCGCTTTCAGATATTCACTAGAAGGACTCACCGGATTCAGCATATAATTATCTGGCAGCTAAGATGTATTGCCCTAATGGTTAAAGTATACAGGAAGCTAATTAGGGGATAAGACATAGGTAGTATCTGGGGAAATCTATGTGCAGGTTTCCTTATTCTCTCTTTTTCATATGTGGGGTCTCAATGAAGCATAATCTTTCACAGAAACTAAATGCAACATGAGTTTGAAGCTCATTAAAGATTCAGTGCCCAAAGTCTGTAGTATTGAGAGTTGGTTACAAAGTACGTTCTGCTTACTGTTTATCAAAATCTCAGACTCCCAGAAGGAAAGCTAATGTTCAGCATAATCCTATCATTTGCACAAAGAGTCTAAGGATGGTGAACCTTTCTTGTGGTTAGCTCTTGCCAAAGGTTCATCTTGCAAGCAGGTTATTCTAAGGAGAGCAGGGTCAGTCCTGCTATGTTACCCATTTTTCTGCACCCCTTCAGACTCACATCTGCACAGAATGTAATGCAAACTGTAAGCATCAGAAGTAGTGACCTAATCCTCAAAAAAGAAGCAAGGGGAAGATTGCATTCCACACCCAAATAGTGAGAGAAATAGCAGATAAAACAAATCAGATAGATGAATATATGCTAATGCATCTGTTTCTTCATGAGTACAGGTGCACACTTGTGTACAATAAGTGAGAACACATGACCATTTTGATAGAAATGCAGACCATCATACATCAAAGATGCCAACATATGCAGAAGTATTTAAGATCATAGTGAGAAGCATAGGTTCCATAGTTGTTTCCAATTCTCATTATAAATGTGCAGAAAAACCAGTCACTTTTCTGTGTGTGCCTGGAGGAAAATTTCATCAGCTATTTCACTACAGAGAACAAGATGGCTCTAATGCCACAAAGGCAGAGTAAACCTCTTTGTGCATTATGACTCCACCCTTAGAGTTGGTGGGGCTTTGGGTGCAGAACAGGGAATGACTGAGTATTTACTAAATTAGATGACCCAAAACTGTATTTACCTGATGTCTGGTTTGAATGAACAGAATATCAAATCTGTTAAAAAGCACATTTTAACTTAAAAGAGATATTAATGGACCAAAATCTAAATGGAAAAAAGTCCAAGTGGAAATGTTTTTAGGAGGAAATAGTTGAGGAGTTCTTAAAAAAATAGTACATGAATTTTATGACATAAACATTCTACAGTGTCTTTGCATATTTTGCACTATAATTTGATTTTCAAAATGCCCATACAAATAATTGAGTGTGATACTTTTGGTGCTATCTTTTCTATAAGACATAAAAATAAAGTGATATGATCATTACTCGAGTGGGAAATTTCCTCATCCATTAGTTGATAAGGAAGGCCTGGCTCTTGAATGACAGTTTTGAAACTTGAAGGACAAAGAGGACTTTGTAATTTAAAAGTTTCAAAAAAAAATAACCGTTTCCATTCAAACTGCTCCAAACCTAGGAAACAACTTGCAAAACCCCAAATATGGAACAAGTTTAGCAAGAGCAAAAAATGAAAAGAAATTTATTTTGCAATAAGCTCTGTGATATCTAATGATGACAAAAAGGGATCAATTTAGCATATGGAATGGGTTGATTGTGGGAAGGGAATGGGGGAAAGAGAGTCTAGGGTACTATCCAGATCTTTTCTCCTCTTTATTTATTAAAGTTCACCTTAGATGAGGTCCAAATAACTAACTCTATCCCTTTGGTTAGTATATAATAAATGTAACAAAAAGTGCTAATGATAGTACTTTTAATTAAAGACAGATTTGCAATGCAATGCTTCAATTCTGATCTCTTATTTCTTGTGAGTTTTATTACTATAAAATGCTTTTAATCTTTCAGGTGAATACTGGAAGAGAACATATAAATTTTATACTCTCATATGTATTCAAGTTAGTCATGGCTAAGGCAGATAAAGCTACTGCCTTAGCAATAATAAGCAGAAATGTATAAATTTAGGGTAGATGAAAAAAAAAACTGGCTTAGAAAGAATAGGCAGCAGTGTGTAAATTCTACTAAGGTTTGAATCACTGACCACTTTATAATCTTTACAATAAGGAAGGTGTAATGAACAGACACCTGGATGAAGTTTACTTCTTACTGGATATCTTTCAATGAGAACATGCTCTTAATTCAGTGGTTCTCAACGTTCCTAATGCCGTGACCCTTTAATACAGTTCCTCATGCTGTGGTGACCCCTAATTTCATTGTTACAAATTGAACATAATTAAAGCATAGTGATTAATCACAAAACAATATGCAATTATATATGTGTTTTCCGATGGTCTTAGGCGACCCCTGTGAAAGGGTCGTTCGACCGCCAAAGGAGTCGTGACCCACAGGTTGAGAACCGCTGTCTTAATTGGTATGTAGCGGGCAGTGGTGTGCAACAGAATAAAAAAAATAGTCTTCATATCCATAAGATTATGATATATTGTTTCATTATCAGCCTTTCATCCTGGAATAGTTAATTTCCCCACAATCTATTTTCACTCACTTTTTGTATAACTGAGATTAGTTTCCCACTGTTTTATTTTTTTAATTTTCTCACTGTTTTAAAGATAGTTGAAAACACCCAAACATGACTCTTGAATACTACTGTCAACAAGAAATAAAATACAAAGACTCCCTCATGAAAAACATGTAATAACATGAATGTTTACTCTTTATCAGCAAAAAGTGAAATACGAAATTCCTGATTGCAAAACTGCTAAAATATTTTCCATAAAGCACAAAGCCCTTATTCTCTTTTTCAAAACAGGTAATTATAGAGTTTTATGTTAATAGCTGCTTCCCTTTAATGGAAATGTAATTCACATTTATTTATCCTGAGGTTTGTTAGCAGCGCTATACTAAGTATTGCAAAGATTAAAAAGAAAAAGATAATTTCTATGGTCAAGGACATTCGTGGACCAGAGAAAGCATCTCAGGATTATATTAATCAATCCTTCAATGCACAACCAGACTTCACATGGGAAATTTCAGCCACTAACTTCCATATATGAAGGAGTTTGGGGGGAAGGCTTGATAAATATTGCAATCCCTTGAGAAAAATTCAGGTAGAATGCTATCTGAAAGATGATCCCTTCCCACGAAAGTTTTCCACCATTGTCGTGCAGGATGAAAATGCTCCAGTTGGGGCAGTAGGCATGTGGGAATTGTGGAGACACAATTCTCACAACTGAATGTGTTGGACAAGTAGGAACCTAGGATATATTCATATGTCTGAGAGTGAGTAAGGGGCCTCTTCACACACACATTCAGAAAAAAACACACTAAGAAATATCTAAATTTTCACTTTTTTACAAAATGCCATATCTATTTTACTTTTCTATATGATATTTAACAATATTAGCACATATTTACTGACTACATGCCAAGTGTTTTGTCAAATGGGTTATTTGATTACCTACCCTACCCAATATTAATTCTTTTCCTGTTCCTGCAAATCACAAAGTACTTAGTCTTTTGGGGGGAAAAATCAGCAACCAAATACAAAGCGAAAATACTGATATTCAGGCTTTTGTTCAGGCAAAGGTAAGCAGAATAGAGAGGGCAACAGGGAATGTACAACAACTACAGGACAGTTCTTCAAAATACTTTAATCCACTGGCAGGCATCTTCTTGCTCTACCAACTGTCTGTTATTAAGACTAATGTTATGGAGGCTGCCACTTGCTAGGCCAATGTCCCTTCAGAGCCTTGGTTTGAAGTAGAGACCATATCAAACTTTTTGAACAATTTTGCCATTAATTTGACAGTCACAGTGTGACTGAGGATCTTCTCAAGTACTAGCGAGAAAATTGCACAGCTGTCCCTGCTTCTAATCCTATATAATAAAGTGCTAATATGCTAATTAGACTGGACAGAAGAACAACCTTCTGGAATGACCAGTGTGGGGGAGGGTGTAGGCATCTGGGGCCATGAGGACTGAGGCAGCTGGAGCTGCGAAGGCCTACTCTTGCAAGAATTTCATGCATCGGGCCTCTAGTTTTAAATAATTCAAAACTCTCTTTAGCCCTAGTATCCTCTCTTAGCATCCTCTGTTCCCAAAGTTCAAGATGGAATTGCATCATCCAGAAACTGGACACAGACAAAGAGCTGGTAGCAGAAACATATGAACCAGGGGTAGTGGTGGTGGGATAGAAAAGTAAAAAGAATTAGCCCAATATGTGTTTCAGTATGAAAAGTCTTATGGTTTATTAAGAATTTTATCTTAGACCATATCAGATGAGCACAAAGCAATCATATATCCTGCATGGGTCAATATGAAGAAAGCCTGGCCATTTGTGCTGAGTGGGTGAAGACTAGTGGGGCAATAGAAAATATGTACATGCTGTTTAAATATGCATCCTTTAGAATTAGTAATTTTGAGAAATTTAGCCAGATTAAAAAATACTTGATGTGCCTGCAGAATTTTGCAGAAATATATTTCTCATAGGAAGAAAAACCTGAACTACCCATTATGAGGGAAATAATTTACATGTTTGTACATTGAAATAATACATTTAAAAGTTATGTTTATATATAAAATATTAAGAGATTGAGAGAATGAGAATTGTATGGTGTCAACAGACAACATCTTACCTAATAATAGACAAACATGTAAATTGACTGTCCCTCTGCTATCCTCACCAGCCAATCAGGAGAGTATGCAAATTAACCCAACAAAAATGGCAGTTAATTTGCATTCATAGGCGCGAAGTGGCAGAGCAAAGACTGAAGGCTCTGGCTGGAGCGAAGCCCTGGATCCCGGGTGCCGGAGGAAAAGCGGTGCCTGCAGCCAGGGGAAGGGAAGGCCTATTGCAGGAATCTCTTCATGCCATGGGCTTCTAGTGATATAATAAAACTGATAAGCAATATTATTTTAATTAATCAGATCTGTACAGATAGTCATCTAATATAATAAAAGAGAAACATGCAAATTGACCATACCTTCACTATTTCCCAAGCCACGTCCACCAGCCAATCAAAGCGACTGTATGCAAATTAACCAAGATGGCGGCCGCAGCCATGAAGCTGGAGCAAGCAGGAGGCTTGGTTGCCCTGATGATGGAGGAGGCCAAGTTTCCAGCCTGCTCTGGCCAACTATGGCCTCCACTAAAAGCAACAAAGTTCCAATTATAGAAGATAAATACATCCCAGATACCTGCTTCCAGCCAGCCTCCACTGGGAGCTTGGGTGGCTGGGGGGCATGGCCCGCCC
>NW_006297832.1:126540-127339 GCF_000327345.1 Myotis davidii
CGCCACGCTGGCAAGTGGACATCCAATGAGGGCTCCTGGGCTGCCAAAGGGATGTCTGACTGCCAGCTTAGGCCTGATTCCCCAGGGAGCGAGCCTAAGCCAACAGGTGGACATCCCCTAAGGGGTCCCAAACTGTGAGAGGGCACAGGCTGAGCTGAGGGACCCCCCCTGAGTGCACAAATATATATATATGCCTTAGCGACTGGCTGACTGGCCTGTAGCTATGACACACACTCACCACCAGGGGGCAGATGCTGAATGCAGGAGTGGAAACTATAGGCATGGAAACATGGAACAGACTGATGAATCTCAGAAGGAAGAGGTGGGGAGGGTGGGAAGCGATTAACTAAAGATTTTATATGCATACTAGAGGTCTAGTGCATGAATTCATTCACCGGTGAGGTCCCTCAGCCTGCGGGCCAAAACTGGCTCTCCAGCATCCCCTGAGGGGTCCCGGATTGTAAGAGGGCACAGGCTAGGCCAAGGGACCCCACCAGTGCATGAATCTGTGTACTGGGTGTCTACTTTATAAATAAAAACCATATATAAAAAATACCCATTTCTAACTGGCAGTGTTTAATTTCTTAGTACTCATTACTTTAATATTTAAAAAAAGTATGAAGATCACTTTTAAAAAGAGTTCTTAAAATGTCACTTCTTTGTGTTTTAGTGAAATTAGATATTCTTTTGTTTCTATGGACTCTTTGAGAAAATAACTTTTAAGGTAGGACATAAATAGAAAACTTAGCCAGATTTTAGTGCAAGCTTTTAAAAGCCTTATTGCTGTATGTCTCCTCCC
>NW_006297832.1:127399-135732 GCF_000327345.1 Myotis davidii
ACACACACACAACTTAACTTTTCCTCTAGGCTAGTTGACAGTCCCTTGTCTAGACCTGACCTATTGTTTAGTAGCATAATGTGTTTATTGGACCAGTACTGCCCTCCCTATGTTTAAATGAGGATCCTTCCAGTATGCCTCCTATTTCAGAGTTGTTTCTAGCTTTTCTGGAATTATCTTGTCTGATTTCTTACTAAGAAATACTTCTGCTCGCTTTCACTTAATTCTCTTCTACGTCCTTTTATTGTGCTCTAGTAGAGATAACAAACTAGGACAGCTCCCAAATAGCTACTTAATTCATGGAACCCGTGTTTACTCTGTTTCCTTCATCAATGATTTATATTTCCTCAAGAGGATAGATCTCCCTAGGCTGACTGATAGATCCCTTGGAAGATATACGCATGTAACAGAGTTATTTCCCTGAAGTAGTTTTTCTAGTTTAATCACACTGGGATGCTCTTATCTTGAAACTCAATTCCCTTATTTTGCTGAACTGAACACTCAGTAGGAAAAACAGCTGGCAGGAGCTGCAGCATGGCAGTTTTTCTCCACTCTCCCATTCTCAGAAAGGGAGAAAAACTCTTTAATTTCCTATTGTCATTGCAGAGTAAAAAGGAACAATTTACGAGGAGGAAACTCAAGTTGAACTGTTTAAAAACTACAACCTATGATTTACTCGTAAAATGTTGAGTTTCAAATGTAGGACTCATTACATGCATTATCTTAAATAAGTTCCAGTATATGGACTTCAGTTTGCCCTTATGAATTTAGGAATCCCTACGTCAAAGCATTCCTGTGAAATAACATAAACCAGGCAATACAACTGAAAATAGTAGGCCCTAAATAAATGTTAATTATATGTCTAATACGTATTAGATACTTTCACAAAGAATAGTCCTTGGGGCCGAAACCGGTTTGGCTCAGTGGATAGAGCGTCGGCCTGCGGACTGAAGGGTCCCAGGTTCGATTCCGGTCAAGGGCATGTACCTGGGTTGCGGGCACATCCCCAGTGGGGGATGTGCAGGAGGCAGCTGATCGATGTTTCTCTCTCATCGATGTTTCTAACTCTCTATCTCTCTCCCTTTCTCTCTGTAAAAAATCAATAAAATATATTTAAAAAAAAAGAATAGTCCTTGGGTAAAAGACTGTGTGGCATGAGAATTCTTCTAGCCAGTAGGAGCATGTGGGAGAAATAATGGAGGATGAATAGGATTGAGAGAAGTGAATTTCATGTAAAATAACTAACTTCTAACCAATAATAACAATAATAATAATAATGCCCATTTATTCACTATTTTCACAGCTGTGTGTGTGTGTGTGTGTTGTAGCTACTATGGGCCCTAGGCATTATTAGAATATAATGATAAATAAGAAAAATCTGCCATTAGCTTAGTGAATCTCACATTCCAATCTAGACAAAGTAGGGACAAACAGAAAGCATTTAAGAAAACAATAAATAAATAAATAAATTGGTTTGATGATGTACACTGGGATTCACAAAGAAATGTGAAGCAAGGAGGTAAAAATTTGAGGTTTATATACTATTATAATATGGACCAGGGAGGGTTATGGGAACAGGGAGGGATATATTACCCTCTTAGATTTTTGATTAGGAGCCTGCAAATCAAATTAACAAAAGACAAATAAAAATATCAAATTTTATAGGAACTAAAATGCCTTCCATATACACTTTTATGCCATATTGCTTTATTCTAGACTCCTTCACTATCTTTAAAGATTTGCAAGTTAAATTTAGATGTGTAGGGGAACATTATAAACAAATGATGCATCATATTAGGGTCAATTTAGTTTTACTGACCATGAGAAAAAGAAAGGGTGTCATAACTGGAAAAGAAAACTGGAGTTGGACAGTAAAGTGGTAAAAGCAAGTGTTTTTCAGAAATTATTACAATAGAGAAAAAGACATCTCAGTATAGAAATGGGCTCAATTTCAAATACAACAAAGACAAATGGGGTTTTGTTCAAGGAGCAGAATAAGATCATTAGACAAAAAATAACACACTATATGGAGGGGTGGTGATTTTGGTTAAATCGACTTGACAGGATTCTTCTGAAGGTAGGTCAAGGTGATCGGATACCATAGTTAGGGGTTGAGTAATTTCATCAGATATGAAGTGGGTTTATATATAGAGGATAAAAAATTCTCACTAAACTAACTTAGCAGGATTCTTGTTGCACCGTGTGATGCCAAAATGTGTTGACTTAACCGAATAGGGGCCTCAGAGGAGCCAGACTAAAGTTTGGTCACAGGAAGTCTTTGTTAGTATGAAAGTAGGGAATGGGCCAAAATGGTGGCAGGAACAAGGACAAATGGCAAGTAGAATGACCTCTCAGAATTATAAGCTCAATGACCAAAGTAATTTCACAGGATGATCATAAAACCCTAAGTGGTTAGGTCATGGTGGGTAGTCATGGCCTAGGCTATGACTTCCTCAGTGAAAGGTTTATATTCGCCTTAAGCAAGTCCTGTCTAGTGTTCTTGAGCATCTTATTGCCTGTATACCATCCCTGTTTACTGTAAATGTTAACTATGCTGTACCAATCCATGTAAAAGAAGCATAAAGCTCTTCATTTTACTTTATCTAATCATAGGTATTTCCCAACCTGGCTTTCTCTAGTCTCCTTAATCTATCACCAGTGGATTTGATGTAATCATCCCTATGTTTCCTCCTTTGATTCCAAAGGCATAAAAAGAACTGCAAAATTTCCATTTTCCAGAAGCATTTTCCCAATCTATTGAGATCTTGCTTCTGGGCATGTCCTCAATAAGGTTTAGCTCAAATAAGTAGACTCACAAATTTTTCTATAGGTTTGAATGTTTTTATGGTCAACACTAGTGCCCCAGTGCATTGATTTATGTGCACTGAAAGGAAATTAATTAGAAAGTGGCCAGCCGGGTGGATCTGGGCAAGATGGGCTGGACACCCTGGAGCCAACCTCTCACAGTCCTTCCTCGGCCAGCCTCGCCTGGGATGGCATTGCAGCTCAAAGGGCATCTGTAGACTGAGCGGGGTCCCTCTGGCAGGTGGGGTCTCTCAGCCTAGCCTGTGAGGATTGGGTCAAAACTGCCTCTTTGACATCCCCTGAGAGGTCCTGGATTGCAAGAGGGCTGTTCTCAGGTGATGCACATGGGAATCGGGCTCCCTCCTCTCTGGTTCTGGGGTGGGTCACCAGAGAACCACCACTGCCAAGTCACCACAGCTCAGCAACTCCTGCATTGAGCTTCTGCCCCCTGGTGGTCAGAGCGTGTCATACCTACCAACCAGTCAGGTGGTTGTATGGTCCCTTAGCCTTTTATATATGTAGATAGAGAACTTACTACTTCTGATTTCTTTTTCTTTTCTTTCATTTTTATTTCTTCTCTTTTCTTTTTGGCTCCTTTCTTTAATTTTCTTTTCTTTATTTCATTTTTAAAAATTTCTCTGTTAAGCTTAAATCTCACCAATATGCTATGTAGGTAATAATGTTTACTGACAGAGATATTACACATCCAGGCAGCAAATAATTTTAAATTCAAAGATTGTTTGGGAGAAAGTTTCCAAACCCATAGGACAACTACTTTGATAAGGTCAGAGATTCAGTGGAGAACAATATTGATCATTAAGGGGAAACTTTATTGTAGTTACTCCTGAATAGACTGAATTGCTCATTGAGATTTTTCTATTGAAAAGGAGTTGTCAGAGTTGCTCAAATTCCTCTTTCTTAATTAGGTCTTTCAATCTGAGCTATAATTTCAGACAAAAAGGAGGTAATTAAATTCTATAGCCAGGGAGGGATGGTGAGTAGAATAAAATGATAATTTAAAAAATCCAATGAAAATAGAAAATAACAGCAATTTGGTGAGCTCGGCATCATTTTCTACTGTTTGTAATTGGTAGACAATTAACATTCAATTGTCTCATCTTAGTTCTTTTTTAAAAGAAAATGTTTTTCTTGCCACACACAGGAAATTTTTTTATACTATTTTTTTTAGACACTGTTGGCCTTTTCTCATTGGTCTCATTTCTTTTTCTTTTCATCATACACACCTTAGACAATGTGTGTGTTTTCCATGGTAGTATCGCCAAACACAAAGTCCATGTGTCTAAAGTTACAACCTCTTCTTGCCTTTTTGTTGGAAAACACAACTTGAATTTTACTTATTGACGGACTAATTGTTGCCAAATTGTGTGATTTTTAAGGGTGGTTAAAAATGTCTCTGCACTGTAATACCTTTCCAACTGATGTTGAAATCCCCTAAATAAATATTAATGTACTGGCATTTAGTAAAAACACTCCAGAAATGAAAATGGCTCTTTGCGGATATTAAATAAAACCTGAACAGGAAGTGGATTCTCTATTGTTTGTTTGTTTTTAACTAGAAAATTATGCAGGGCATTTGACAAATAACAGCAAGAAAGATTTTATTCAAGGGGAACTATTGAGATAGGCACACAAGAGAGCTACTACAATGGAACTTTGTAGTGGAGGAGAGAGATGAGGCTCAACTCTGAATATAAGAAGTAAAAGTAGGGATTTTTCCTAAGGAGCAATGTGAGGTGTCAGAGGATGGTGGGTGCGTTCAGGACAGGCCTATCTAAGATGGGCCTTTTTGCCATGAGGATTATTTGATCTAATAGCAATTGAGACACTGTGAGCTCAAGAGAAATTTCACCTTTAAATAATGTTAATTGGGGGCCTTACCCACAATGAGTTATTGCCAGAAATAAATGTATTGACTCATCTGTATGTCAGAGCAAACATTTAATTATTGAACATGTGTTCTTCTTATTGTCTTATGAGTTGCCTTCTTCCCCTCTGAAGCCTCAGACCTCTATCCCATTCTTTGGCTCTCGACGGCATGCATACCTTATTTTACCCTTCTGTATTAAAACCTCTTATGTACATGGGTTCCTGTACATATGAAATTAAATTTTATTTTCTCCTTAATCTGGCTCTTGCCAATTATATCATCAGACCAGTCACAAGAACCTTCATAAGGTAGAGCAAAATTCTTCTCCCCCAACAATGGAAAATTTCTAAATGGAAATATTAGGGATAAGGGCAGATTCTGACTTAACCCACCTGCTGGGATTCTTGCTAAAATTGAATGATGCAGAGACAAACAGGAAAGTCAAAAAGGCAAGGCCTATTTGAAAACAAGCTCAAAAGAACCTGAGGAGAACTTGGTCAAAGAGAGAATCTCCCTTGGTTTTCACATAAATATATTTTAAAGAATTTCCTCTCATACTACAATGCAAATTTTCCGAATTCAAAAACCAGAAGATACTCAGATCAAAACTGAGTGGTGGTGTCAAGTTAGTGCATCAGCAAGGATGCCCAAATCCAGATGTGTTCTAAGTGGCCCTCATCCCTTTTGGTCAATGACCATTGCAATCACTACAAAACTTGTGGTAGATAATAATGGATGGAAAAGAAGAGAAAGTAAATGAATCTTCTCCAGAGCCATTTCCATGTTATTTGGCACAGCTACGTGGCTCTCCTTTCTCTGGCTGGGGTGTTGTTACTATTGGCAAGCTTGGGTTTTCTCTGTCAATACAACCTTGCAAATGGGTGCATTAAGTGCCCATTCTTGGATTGTCCAGAAATTAATATTTATTAATTTATTTTCCTATCAAACTCCCCAAACCCAAGAATGTATAAGAAGGCCTTTGAAGGTTCTGGGGCTGGTAGTTTAAAGCAATTTAATAACAAGTATTATTATTATTGTTATTATTATTTCCTAATCAGGTATAAAGGTGTCTTCATTACTTATTATTCCACCTCAACTCAGTCAAACCTGTGTATTAAAATTTCTTACTTGGAATATTCACCGATGGTAGTAGCATTGTCAATATTATTCAGGGTTCAAATTGGAGAAGATGGAGATCCATTTCATACAAGCTTAAGAGAAAATAATGAAAATGTATTAGCTCACTTACCTGAAGAGTCCTGCGGTTGACTATAAATTATATAAAATTAATATTGATACACAGAAATCCTACTGAAAAATTGTTCTTCAACATATACCCTACTTGGTCTTTTTTCAATGTCAGGTGGTTTAGACCTCAACAAATGTCTTTATGCTTGCACTTCGTGTCTGAGCAAAGTGAAATGCAGTTATTCCCTTTTATCCATGAAGGATACATTCCAAGAAACCCAGTAAGTGCCTGAAACCATGGATATTACCAAACCCTATATGCACTATGGTGTTGTTTTTTTCTTTCTTTTTTTTCCCTATGCATTTATACAATTTTACTTAAAGTAAGCACTTTATAGCTTCTGTTTGGCATATCTGAATTTCCGGCAACACAACTTTTTTTGCTTTGGGGCCATTATTAAGTAAAATAAGGATTACTTAAACACAAGCACTACAATATTGGGACAGTAGATCAGATAAGTGACTAATGGTCAGGTAGGGTATACAGCCTGGATAAACTGGACAAAGGGAGGATGCACATTCCAGGCAGGACAGAACGGGACAGGGTGAGATTTCACCACGCTCCTCAGAATGGAGTGCAATCTAAAGCTTATGACGTGTTTATTCCTGGAATTTCACATTTAATATTTTTGCAATGTAGTTGACTATAGGTAACAAAAACTGCAAAAAAGTGAATCCATGGAAAGATGACTGCATTTGGCTGGAACAGTAAGACATTGGCAACTTGCCTCTTTGCCACTTGGCTGCCCTCACTGAAATGCACTTTCCAGTGAAATTACTACCTTTTCAGGTCGTGTGGTGCTCAGCAGGAGGCATTTGGGAGAATCCTGGGAAATCAGTCTTTTCTTTTGCTCTAGAGATGTTCTTATCAAAACTCTATGCCACATCTTTTTGCAACAAAAGTCGAAAGTCTTTAACTTAGAAGGATTTTTTTTTTTTTGGTAGGATCTTTTAAAAGGATGCTAGAGGCAGCCTACACACAGTCCCAAGTTTCTAATTTTTTTCCTATCAAACTCCCAAAACCCAAGCATCTATAAGAATGCCTTTGAAGGTTCTGGGGCTGGTAGTTTAAATGTGATTTAATAATAGGTATTATTATTATTGTTATTATTATTTCCTAATCAGGTATAAAGGTGTCTTCATTACTTATTATTCCAACTCAACTCAGCCAAACCTATTAAAATTTCTTACTTGGAATATTCACCAATGGCAGTAGCATTGTCAATATTATTCAGGGTTCAAATTGGAGAAGATGGAGATCCATTTCATACAAGCTTAAGAGAAAATCATGAAAATGCATTAGCTCACTTACCTGAAGAGTCCTGCAGTTGACTATGCCTCTGAAACTTTAGAAATTAAAATGTATAAAACTTCAATTTTTGTCCTTCTTTCTCCAAGACCCTCTGAATGTTTTGTTCTTATTTTCTTCTTCCTCTAGAAAGGGAGCCTTGGCTACAGAGAAATAAATGCTTAAATTATCTGAATTTTATAAACCAAAAGAGAAGGGAAGACCTCTTAGGGGAGCCTATGACTAATGAGCCTATTTGGTTTATAAAGGTGCGGGGCCTGGGGTATAATGACTAACAATTACTGGGTCACATTTTTACTTCTAGGGAGGATATAGCACCGAACTACCTGAACACGGGAATGGTAAATTCCAAGAAGAATAAGTATTTTATTTTGAAAAGAGGCAGGTATTATGAGGGGAAAATCAAATCAAATCAAACAGATGCCCATACCATATAGCTTTTCTCCATTTCCCTTGAGATACATACATTGAGAATCAGACTCTTGAAGCAAAACAGTCACTTTCAGAAACAGTTGCCTTTCGTATTGTTAACTGCAAAATAAACACGTCTTTGGGAATGCAGGTGTCAGATTTTGACAGTTTTGCCAAGGAAAAACTTTCAAAAGGAGCAGTTGGTTGGAACCATTCCTACTCCAAAATATTTTTCCTGCCATCCTGAGATTTTACCATCTGTGACTTCATTGTATAAGCCATTAAATCCCTTTTTAAAAAAAACCCACAGAATAGGGATTTTATGACTGGAAGGATTTTCAGGACCAGTGGCTCACCTCCCAAGTTAGTCAAGGAATCACTTTTTTATAATGATCAAGAGCTCTTTACACCTGACCTCCGGGGATGGTGAGTCCACTGTGTCCTCAGGCAGACTGGTCTGGTGTTGGACAATTCTGATTATTGGAGAACAAAGAGTACATATATTTTAAATGCTACAAAATACTTTTTCCATAGTGCTGAGATGAAGACTACTATTCTATAATCTCATTGACATTGGGGTCAAGTAAAACAAGTATAATTTCTCTTTCCTGAAACCGCCCACCAGCCCCCCACACAAACCTGAAATCTCAATATCTCTCTCTCTCTCTCTCC
>NW_006297832.1:135862-151413 GCF_000327345.1 Myotis davidii
GAGAAAGAACATTTTACAGGAGCCAAAATCCAACGCAATTGTTTCTGATTGTGAAGCCTATGACCTTCCCACCTGGTCATGGGGGATATAAGAATGACTTCCGGTCACAAGAAAGGTTTGTTGCAAGTCATACCTATTGAGTAGGCAACCATTTATTCTGCATTTCCATTGATTCTGATACAAGCTACAAACGGAATGAACCTCAGTATTATGCTAAATACAGCATTTATATAAGAAAGGCTATGTATTTTATGATTCCACTATGGGAATTAAATAGAAAAAAATCTATAATAGTAGGTCCCTATAGCATGAGAATGGTCATAGAAATGGGTAAAAAACTGAAAATAATACAAGGGATCTTTAGGAGGTAATGACAATATTTTTTAAATGTACTGTGGTAATATTTTCACAATATTATAAATTTACTATGAATTACTAAATTGCACATTTAATAAAGGAAGTTTATGTCATGTAAAGTAAACCTCAATGAAATGAAAATCCTGCACATCAAAATTAGAAAGGACCAAAGTAAGAAAATGTAGAGTTTGCACCACAATAGTACTGCTCTTTTGCATATGTTATAGATTATCACACGATCTTTTTATACATTCTAAGAAAATAATATGCTAATTGAACTTAAATGTGTTTGTTACATATAGGGTGCTCCCAAAAATGTATATGCATACTTTGAATAATTATGAATACAGTGTTTATTAAAATGCATTTCAGTTTCAAAATTGAGCTATTAGTTATTAAACTACATATACATTTTTAGAAATATATGTATATTTGCTTTGTTGGTGGGATTGTAAACTGGTACAGCCATTATAGAGAACATTGGGAGGTTTAATTTTTGATAAAAATTAAAAATAGAACTATCATATGATCCAACAATTCCACTTCTGGGTATATATCCAAAAAAATGAAGTTAGGTTACTGAGGAGATGTCTGCACTTCCAAGTTTGTTGCACTATTATTCCCAATAGACAAGACATGGATATGACCCAGTTGCTTGTCAACAGATAAATGAATAAATGAAGAAAATGTCACACACACACACACACACACACACACACATATTTTATTTAGTTTTTACTTTTTTAAAAAGTTGCTGAAAATCGATGTGTTTTAAAAGGCTCCATATCCCCCACCCCTACCCCCACCCTCCCCTACCTTCTCTCTGAGTTTTGAGCATCTGATCGATGCTTCTCTGTCTCTGAATCTGTTTTTGTTCATCAGTTTATATGGGGGTAAGAGGGGGAGATCAACCAAAGGACTTGTATGCATGCATATAAGCATAAGCGATGGACGTAGACAACAGGGGGTGAGGGTGAGGGCAAGACTATGGGGATGAGGGGACAATGGGGAGATAAAGACACATTTGTAATACCTTAATCAATAAACAGCTTAAAAAAAATAACAATAACAATAACAATAGAATGAAGAAAAATAAATAAATAAATAAAAATAAAAGGCTCCATATTTCTGATTTCCCAAGTGAATAAAGGAAGGAGCTTAATGTTAGCATGCTAAACGCTTAAAGTCATTATTAACTTTTATTGATTTAATATCTCTATAAGGTAGACATTGTTTCCTCAGTTTGTAGATGATGATCCAGAAACTCAAAAGAAACAAACTCTTCACCAAAAGTCATACAGACAGTGGTAGAACTGCAAAGTAAAGATTACTTTTCTGACCTTTAAAACTATGCTACTTATATTGCCAAACTGGGAACACCCAGTGCTTTCCCATGCTCAGTGTTGAGCCCCGTTACAGAGAGCCATTGGTTGAACTTAGAAATCGTAGCTCAGCGGATAGCTCTTTTCTCTGTCTTTGGTAAATAACAGAAATAGTAATTTAAAAAATTTCGAAGTGATATATTGATGGTATACCTATATGTCAACCCTCACAAAGGCCCAATCCCATATTTAGTAAAGCATTTTAATGATCACATATGTGGTAATCATGGTAAGAGAGAAAATAGACATTCAACTTTGGAAGTGTGTACATGCTGTTTCATTTTTCCAAGTGTCATAGTTCAATGGCTTGGTGTATTGAGAACATTATTTGTTATTTTGGAATCAGTCTTGAATAAAGCAAATTCAGAAGAGTGGCTACTTTTTGGAACATCTCTCCCGGCATTCTGTGCTTCCATCTCCCTTCTTAGAACCATGTGCCCTCTTACTGCCTATGAGGCATTAAACTTCTCTTAGTAATGGCTGAACACTGTTATTACCATCATTTTACTCTTGAAAGAAACACTGAAACTGTATGAAATCTTCAATTTGGTACAGTGTCTATCGTAGTGTAAACATCTTGTGGGGCTGGGACATTTACTTGATGAGCTAGAGGGATATAGTTGACAAGAATTTCTTTGATTGCCTCTTAAATCACACAATGCTGATGAAAATTATCTTACACAGGACCAAACTGGGTAAATACATGGGATTCTACAGGGAAAAAATAGTCTTGTCACACATTTTAGTTTTCTATTTCTCTTCAGATTTTTTCAATGCTGTAATGTGGTGAGCCAGCAAGGCCCTGGCATACACAGCCCCACCTTGGGTGGCATATGTGCCGTGCCAGCACGGCTAAGGGTGAACCTGAGAGGGGGCGATGAAGGATTTAGAAAAGACAGACAAGAGAATGAAAGCTGGGTCTCGGTGGGAGAGAAAGTGACAGCGCCCGCAAGCCAAGTCTTTATTTTATAGCCAGATTCCAGGAGGTAATGTAAGGGCATGGTCAAGATGTTAACAATGGTCTAATCGACTCAATTACATGCACCTGAACTCTATCAAGCCCACAATACTCAGATACATGGGACCATGCATTCAGACCATAGGTTCAAGACACTCAGACACATGGGACCATGCGTTCAGACCATAGGTTCAAGCTTACAATTACAGCCTTTGGCTATAATTGTGCTGGGAGGGCTTTGCCCCTCCAAGCTTGGACTTGCACTGGCTTTGCCACGGGAGGACTGTGCCCTCTCATTAGTCCGAGCCTTGAACTTGTCCAAGCACTGTAGTTGCTCTCGACACTGTAATTTATATATTAAAAGTATTTGACCACATATTATTTTATGCTCCCAACAAACCTTTGGGGGTAGGTAGGTGGGTTTATAGAAAGGAAAGGTGCAGTTATTCCCACTTTCCAAATGAGGAAACTAAAGCTGTACAAGGCTTCAGTTACTTGGTTAAGGCCATATAGAATATCCACGGTTGTAGGTCTTCTGATACGATGTTGAACACTTTGCCCTAAATATCCAGGGAGCATTCACCAGGGACTGTTCATCTACCATCTGCCTTCTATAAAACTCTCAATGTATTTTCCAGAGCAATCAATAAAGTTTTAATACTGTGCTTTCCGTAGCTGGAATCATGGAATCACGGAATGGGTACAACTTACTAGTATTTCATCTATGCTCCCACTCCAGTGTGTGCTTCCTCCTAAATGCCTACCCTCTCCTTTCCCCTCTTCAGAGTTCTAATGAGCCCCACGGCTCCCTTTTCATACCCTCTAGAAAATTTGAGCTCAGATATAATCTAATTTAACAGTCATTTACCCCTTCTTGTGAGTATAACCATAGCGACATTAATAGCATTACATTATATATAATATTTCACCCAACATGAGTCATTACTTTCCTATTCTTATACTTTTACAACATTAGCTCAAATTCTGGTACAAAAGGAATCATCACCATTCTAAAAATCTCTGGCATCACTAAGTAAATCTATGCTATAAGCACTTCTTAGAAATTCTAAAGTATTAGCTCACAAAGTGGCCACTATTCTGCTCACGTATAAATCAATGCTGATTGCTGTCTAATCGCTGGTGGAAAGAACTGGATTATGTGTAACCACAAGATTTTCTATTCAGTTAATTTAAACCAGCTTCTCGTCTCTAATAAGAAAATGTAATAAGACACTACATATGCATGCCTTAGTGACACTGGGAAGGAATGTGTGGTCTCCCTAATGCCTGAATCATTCACCTGTCAAATCAATCCTTCTAGAACAGCTCAACAGGTCTCACCTGAATGGAAAGGAAATCTTATTTTCCCTCTAATTTTAGAGAGAATGGAAGGAAGGGAGGAGGAGGCAAGGAGAGAGAGAAAGCGAGAGAGAGAGAGAGAGAGAGAGAGAGAGAGAGAGAGAGAGAGAGAGAGAGAGACTGATATGAAAGAGACACATAGATTGATGGCCTCCTGCACGGGCCCCAATCAGGGTGGGGAATCAAACCTGAAACCCAGGTACAGCTCTTGAGTGGGAATCAAACCCGAGACCTCTTGGTATGAGGGACAACACTCTAACCACTTAGTCACACACAGTCAGGGCATTAGTCTATCAATTTTTAGAGCAGTTAAGATTATAAACATAAAAACACAAGAAATAAAAACTTGAAGGAAATACATGGCTAAGAGAAGACATGATAACTACAGTTTAAGGTTAATTTTTAACCTTCTAGCAGCATATGGTTTATATTCTAGAATAATTTTAAAAATTAACAAAAATTTTATTTCATAATGCCCACATAGACACAATCCAAGTCTCCACCTAACTTTGAACAGCAAAGCTTGTTCTGCAATTTCCACAATGCAGCTAAACCTAACCCAGGCCCATGAATGCAAAAGGTAATGAGGATTTAGTATTTACATAGGTACTTTATTAATATCGCCATATGTTTTTAAGTTAACTGTGCTCAGAATTGCCATAAATTTCTTTTCAAAGAAAAAAAGAAAAAATATCACTCACTTGCAACAACCTGACATGCATATAACAGATGGCTATGGGGTTGTTTTTAGAGTAAAAAAGCATTAAGAGTGAGGCATATCATCTATTATTTTGCCTTGCCATCTTTATCACTTTCAATCTAAACAGAAAAGTGATGTATTACAGAAAAATGGCCCCCTTTGTGACATTTCTGATATGGCTATACAATTTCAACACCAGAGTGGTTCATTTTCTGAAATGAATGAGACATATTTTAACATTTAACGAATGCCATGTTTTGGAAATGAATCTTGCAGAAATTCATTAAACTACTGCATACGTTCTAAATATCAGAAATGATATGATTTCAATGATAAAAATATCTCAAGAAGTACTCTAAAATATGCTGTGTATGAAGATGGTCACAGCAGGAAGAATTCTTAATCAATGAATAATTCTATGATCGGCTTATTGTAAAGAAGAAAATGGGTGTCAATTACACATTGTTGATATCGGCCTTTTTAGAATTTTAGTGGCTGTGAAGACCCCTTCCCAAAAATGCCTTCCCAGACTGCTTCAGTGAAGACTGGTTTCCCTTTTTTAGTACCAAATATCAATTGCTATGACATGGTTTATGCCATCCTCCAGGAAATGCAGATACTGCCAAAGTGAGTGAAATATAGTGATAATAAATTCCTGGAATTTACTCCAAACTATTTTTTCTTCTCTAATGATTAGGCCTTGTTTCAAACATAATTAAGATAAAAACGCAGCTACCCTGGCCCCGGCTGGGTCCCTCAGTTGGTTGGAGCATCGTCCCGTGCACCAAAATGCTGTAGGTTTGATTCCAAGTCTGGGCACATACCTGGGTTGCAGTTCCATCCTGGTCAGGGTGGGTATGGGAGGCAACCAATCAATGTTTTTCTCTTACATCTATGTTTCCCTCTCTCCCTTCCTCTCTCTCCCTCCCTTCCTCTCTTCCTCCCTCTCTCTCTCTCTGTCTCTCTCCTCAAACAAACACACATACCAATGAAAAATGCCATATCCTTGGGTGAAAATTTAAAACACACACACACACACACACACACACCCTCCACCCCACAGCTCCTCTGGATGAAGTGGGTTTGGAGAAACTTAACTGTAAAAACTCTTTCAATCTTGATCCCTTCAGTAGTGTGAGAGGTACACATAAGAAACAAGTATTCATTACTAGTTTAAACACCAATTGGTTTTGTTCTTTTTTTTAAATCAAGTATATCTTTGCATGCAATTAAATGGTATTCACCTAAATGAAGGGCATGAGCCTTATAACTGCCTCATGATATGATGCTCTAGACATATAAGACATAATATGTACCTGATTGTTTGATTTAAATGTACTATTAGTAGGGATCTGGAATGGCTTCACACTTAAAGGCCCCATACACTCACAAAATTAAAAATAAAACATTTTTTTATTATTTTTGTTGTTGTTAATCCTCACCCGAAGATCATTTTCTATTGATTTTAGAAAGAGTGGAAGGGGGAGAGACACAGAGAGAGAAACATCGATGTGAGAATACACATCAATTGCTTGCCTCCCGCACGTGCCCTGACCAGGGCCAGGGATTGAACCTGCAACCGAGGTACATGCCCTTACCCAGAATTGAACCTGGGATCCTTCAGTCTGTAGGCCAACACTCTATCCATTGAGCCAAACCAGCTAAGGCTAAAAATAAGACACTTTTTAAAACAAATAAAAAGCCCAGATATTTTTTTGAAGAAGAATTTCAATGTAAATATTGCATTAAACAATGCAAACTCTTTTCACTTTTTTTTCTAATTAATTATACAGATACACTTACATCAAGGCCATTTTAAAATGAGGTTCTGCTTTTTCCAAAGTAGCATGTTATAACCATTTCTCATTTCACAGTCGAACTAAAAACTAGAAATGAATAACCTATGGCCCATGGCCAGGCACCCACAGGGGAGATGAATAGTCCTGCCATCTGTTATCCCAAAGGGGCCTTCATAAATAGCACCGGCCTGTCAGATTTAAACTCCGTGTAAAGAGAGGCCGTATGGCAAAAACAGGAGAATGTACTGAGGGCACGGACGGGGTGGGGGAGGGGGAGGGGGAAGGCAGACAATAAATGGAAACTCTTAAAGAGGTCAGGCAACTTGCTCAGGCCCTAAAATGCAAGAAAGAAGTAAGCACACATATCATCCACATTCTGAGGATAGGGTCAGGCTATTTCGGGGGGAAAATAAGTACTGATTTTAAAAATTGGGGGCCTGTCCTTGCTACTAATCACTCATGCAAAGTGAGAAACATGTCAATTCTTTAGTCTCCCATTTATTATTAAATATAAATGTGTGTATGTGTGTGTGTGTGTGAGAGAGAGAGAGAGAGAGGATGCTCTTCTGGTGTCCCTTTCAGGTATATTGTTCCATGATGATAAATAAATATGGCTTTCCCTAACAAGTATTCCACTAACATTTCTGCCTGCCCAAATTGTATTTTCTTTCTCTTGTTTGTTACATATCATTGCGTCTACCTTGTTGTGCTTGTCTCATTAGAAGGTGGTACCGCTTAATGGAATAGAAAAACTGCACTTATAAATTATTCTAATCTAGCAAAGATGGGCATTCAGCATCTCTCCCGGTATAATTATTCAACCGAATGTGATATTGCAAAATCATTAGTCGAATAAAACAACCAAGTGAGCAAGTAATTTCATTGTGAGTCTAAAGAGATTTAAATTTGGTTCAGCGCTAGCAAGCAGCATCGCTCACTAGAAGGGCCTTCTGGGTACGTTATATGTTCTATGCATGATAAGTCCTGAGGTAAAAGGCATAATTTAATGCTTGAGAAGGACCATGCTTCATGGAGTCATTTATTATACAAGTCTTTGTTGCTGGATATGAAGAGGAAAAAATGTATTCACGTGGAGAAGGGCACACTCAGATACAGCCTGTCGTTTTCAATTCCTCAAGTCAGCTTAGCTGTGGTGATTAGCATTCTACCTGGCCACACTTCCAGAAGGAGAGAATAAGCATTCCCTGCCAAAGAGTTTTAAAAATCACGTGTGAAAATGTCGAGTGGTGAAAGAATTCCCAGATTCCTGAAATTCGCGTTGGTTTGTTGTCTCTTGACAACCCATGAATTAGATCACTATGCCTGGATGTGCTCAAGAGAAAGATGAATGTATGTGTGGCTGGCATAGCTTTCTTTATCAAGTAATATGCTTTAAAAAAAACCTTGCCATTTAAGAGGTTCTATAGTTCTGCAAAGCTTTCATTCTATGGAGTAGGATATTTTCAGCACATTCATAGTTTTACAAATGTTTTCTTTTGCTTTGGATTTTCTAAGTACACATCAACAAATGCACAGGATAAAAAAAGTGATTAATTTAATCAAAATACGGAAAGATTACACTTCAACCTTAAACATATGTTACCAATTCTTTTTGTTAGTGAAATTAAATAGAAATACACATGCACATATATTACATAATTGTGGAAGGAACAAATGTAAAATGGGTTTTGAATACAAATTTGTTATAAAATTTTAGACTTAAAATTATCCTGGAAACCCATTCTGTACCTTCCTCTAAGGGGAATCTTATTATGTGGACAAGTTCAATGATTGCATCTTATTTTCATTATAAATATTTATTGTCATCTCTCCTTTACAATATTGGTGTTATTTTGTTGTTTAAGATAAATGCATAACTAAATCACATTTCTATTATTTTTATTTCATGATTATAAAGAAGTTATATCATATATTTGAAACAAAATTAGATTGTTGGCTCTTGGTTGATTGAGAACAACTAACCCAAACTTTTCAACTTAAAGAAAACTAAAGTCCCAGAAAACAAATGACTTGCCCATTATCCCAGGAAAAAGTAAGGGACACAGCCACAACTAGAAGATGGATAGCTGGAACCTAGGTACAGCATTTTTTGTCACTAAAATAGGCTTTTGGGCCTAATACGTGGTGAAAAGGAGGCATACCATTTAAGACATTTCCTCAGAGTTCTAATGGAGATGGATACAAAATTTAAAATTAGTAATGCATATTTTTCTCTGTTATTAGGAAAATCAAATAGACAAGCTGATTTCAGTTCAAATCTTCACAGGACCCACCTCTTCTACCCACTGTTTATTATAACCCCAACCTCAAAAAATTCCTCTGTGAAATATTGAAGGGGCACTGATAACATTACAAGGATTGAATCTATGCAAAGACATCTACAGTTGTTTTTTTTAAATTTGTTCATTTGTTTACCTCATTAACCTAGGTATATAATAAAATAACGTAGTACTTTTGGTGATTTCCTGAAACAAAATAACTCTTTCTTTGAGAATTTTTTTTAATATTGTGGTTTACAATTGGGATAAAATTTTAGCACTGTCTAGTATGACACATATGTTACTTGTGGCTGGATGTACATCTCAAAACTGTCACTCCAGTATGTCTTCTTTATGCAAGCTACCATGTAGTTTGGAGTCTATGTTCTAATGAGCTAAACTGGCTATCTTCCCATCACATACTACTGGTTCTATCTTTTTTTTTTTTTTTTAACTTCACTCCAACCCCTCTTTTGCCCAGTAATACCCATCAGTGTCATGGTTTCAATCTATTCATTTGACTGAAAATAACTTGTCCACAAACATATATATATATATTAGAAGCCTAGTGCACAGATTTGTGCACTATCTGCAGCTGCACTTGCCAGTGGTGAGCCCGGAGTCTGGCACCAGCCCCCTTGGATCAGCTAAGATGCGCTCCCGCTGTGGGAGCACACTGACCAGCAGGGGGCAGCTCCTGCCGTCTGCCCCCTGGTGGTCTGTGCACATCATAGCAACCAATCACTTAGGCTTTTATATACAGTGGGGCCTTGACGTACGAGTTTAATTCATTCCATGACGGAGCTCGTAGCTCAAATTACTCGTATGTCAAATCAAAAAGTGAACGAGTGAGGCACGTGATGCTGGGCTGATGTTGTGGCGTTCACTGTGATGTTTGCTGCTCCAACTAGCGGTGGGGTATCTGAAGCTGGCTCATAACCCGAATTGTAACTCGCAACTCAAAGCAAAAAATCGGCTGAGAGACGGCTCGTATCTCAAAAAACTCGTTAGTCGGAACACTCATAAGTCAAGGCCTCACTGTATATAGATATATCAGTATAAATGATAAGAAAAGTATAAGAGAACATGCTTTTATACTGCATAGTTGAATAGTGGTTCATTTGATATGTAAATGTGGACATATACATTTATATATGTGATTTTTAAAACATATCTTTCTCTACTTTCTCTGCTTTTCTATTTGTTTATATGGAAAGCCAAACCTGATAACTTTTCTCACTGAGTACTATGCATTTTGTAAATCTCTTCCTGAAGTGAGCAAATACTATATATTATGAACTTTTAGATTTATTGCAAGAAAATGATATTATTTAGGCTCTCCTATACATATAAAAGATATTACTCAAAATAAATAAGATTAAAATAAGATATAAAAATAAAGACACAAAAAGAGTATTCAATAAACATAAATAACATCACTAAGAAGTAAACAGGGCTGTTTATTTATTTGTTCTGTTTTTGTCTTAACTGATGCCAGAACATATGCTGTGAAAAGTAAAGATGAGAATGGGGAAAAAATAAAAAATAGGCTCCATAGCAGGCTGAACAAGAGGATTGGGGGAGGACCAAGTGAGTCCTATGGTTACTCCAGTTTCCCAGCAGATAATTTGATCAAGATATTAAGAAGAGGTTCAGTTTAGTCTATGCTTGCATAACAGAAACTAAAATGATACTGGACAGACATTTGGTAAAAACAAGAAATAGAGGAGTATATATTGATTTGATAGTTTACCTGTTAGTGAACAGTTTTGTACTAAATATTTACTATGTGTGTCAAATAGCATGCTCTATCCAGAAAACACTGTATTTCACAGACCCCAACTTTTCCTTCAAGGACTTTCCAAACTAGATTTATAGATGGCATAGCCCTTTCAAGGGATGTAAAACAGAAATTTAAATAAGTATGAAAAAAAAAAATACCAGTCAGTTGGCTCAGTGGTTGAGGTCAACCTAGGAACCAGGAGGTCACAGTTTAATTCCCCGTTAGGGCACATGCCCAGGTTGCAGGCTCAACCCCCAGTGGGGGGCGTGCTGGAGACAGCTGATCAATGATTCCCTCTGATCCTTGATATTTCTCTCTTTCTCTCCCTCTCCCTTCCCCTCTGAAATCAATACAAATATATTTAAAAAAAAAAAAATGTCAGAAAAAATACGTGGGAAAGTATGAAAAAAAGACATTTGTGAAGACAGAACAAGCACTCAGTAAATATTTCCTATTATGAAGAGATACAAGACTACAAATGTTAAACAAGAGAGAGCTCACCAATGGCTGGGATGTTTAAGTACAACTTTTAGGAGAAGTAGGACATGTGTTGGCCTGAAAGGATGGTTATAATTCAGGTAGGTTAGGTGTATAAATGGGCAGGTCTGTAAATATTGTTATGCAATGTGAAGTGCCAGACCATCAGTATGAAAGAAGTGATAGAGACCACCTTGGTTTATTTATAGAAATTATAGGGAGTATTCAAATAGAAGACAGGAGAAAGATAATTGCTTTTAGAGTTGAGAGGGGCTTGGATTATTGTGGTAAATGAGTAATTGTCTAAGGTGTTTACTTCACTGGTCCACAGCTTCTACAAATGTGTAACAAGGGAATAAAACATACAACCTATTTAGTTGTCTGCTCATTGTGACTCAGTTCTGGGGGAATTATACCATGGGTGTAGTCATAGGTTTAGTGTTTTGCCTGAGGTTTTGGGGTTTATGAGTGCTAAATCATTTCAGGTTTAAAATAATAGGATGGGAAATCTCTCTGTTTGGAAGACACAGTCTTAAAAATTATTTTTTTCAAGAACTGAAAATAAATACCACAATATACACTCCCCCCCTCCCTTAATCTTGCCTGTGCAGGGGGTAGGGGGGGTCCTAATACTGTTTCTAGTTAACAACTCAGAAGACAATGACTACCTCATAATGGCTTTTTAAATGATTACCCACAACTGTAATGAGTAATTATATCATTTGCTATAATGGCATTCACCAAATTAATTATGGATTTGAAGACAAAATATATATGACATTACTGTGAAGAGAAAAGGAAGGAAGGTGTGCTAGGCTAATGATGGAGAATTGTATGCCTTTTGTATAATTACAGGTTTATGAGCTTGCAAGCATTTGTCTTTTCCATTTATTGGATTTATTTTAGGTTTTTTTTAAAGCACTATTTTCAACACATTTTATTAAATTTAGTTGAGTGTGGTCACCATACAAACTGCAGGTAACTATTTCTCACCTGAGAAAACCAGTCCTCATTTAAATGGCTTAGGTACTCACTTGAGCACACATGGTTAATCAATCAGTGGCAAAAGAGACCACTCATCTGGTTTCATTCTACATCTCAGAAATTCTGGTTTTTATATTTAGCATAACAGAAGTCACATGTTGGTGAATTGTGGGACAATATACATTAGAAATGTATATATGGCATATTTCACTGTCTGATATTTTAGTGAACATTTGTTGGTCATCAATGTGATGTCACAGGTCATCAAATATGAAAATGACTGGCTAACAGTAATGAATGCACACAGCCATAATTCACTTTTCTTTCTGGTAGTATCATATTCCAACAACACAACTACATTTTAGTTCACAATCACAGGGAGTGCATTTATAAAACAACTCTGTGGATCATTAATGTTGGGCAGTCTGGATCCCCTTACTTTCTCAAATGGAAATTGTTTCCTTAATTGCCAAATTTATCCTTTCATCTTGTCACTCCTGTCGCAAACAAACAAGGCGTTGACAAAGTTAGCTCTTTATCATCTGGAATCCAGAAGGACAACTCCTGAATCTACTTTAGAAGAGTGAACAACTTCTTACAGTTTGTGTTTGCTCCAGGTTACATACACTTCCTCATACAAAGTCCCTCCTTAATGGTATTTTGAAAGAAATTAAGTTTCCAACAAATTTCCACTATTTTCCTATAGATAAACAGGATAAATGAAGTCTTGTTTCTCTGCTTTCTTAAAAATATATCAAAAGAAAAAAATCATCTTGAGAACTGAAAATGCTTCTTCCATGGTTGTCATTTTTGCTCTATTGCTTTCTCCGACATGTAGCTCTCCTATAAGGCAGATGCCCAAGTATCACACAAGAAAGGTAAGAAGAAAAGTTGTTTTGTTTTAATTTTTGTTCCTTTCTTTTCCTTTAAGAGAAAAAGAATTTCTGTACAGACTCCTGGAGTAATATTATTCAATATTCCACTGTCTTTAGATTTTGTGCCCAAGACCCATAAAACATTATTAGCTCTTTTCATATAATCTTCTGTTTACTTAGATGCTAGTTTATTTTAAACCATAGGTCTTCATAGGATTTCTCAATATTAATAATTAAAAAAATAACTGTGACAAGTACAGAGGATCACATGATACCTGGGACAATAATTCATGGTATCCCAGTGGCATAGGCTAGACATGTCTATAGCCAAGAGCTTTTTTCATTGAAGGGAATTTTAATAAAATCTAGATGTAAAAGGGTTTGGTTTGAAAAAGGATCAATCTCACAGTGAAGTATTCCCAATGAATGTGCCATTGAAAACTATTTCTATGGATGGAACTAGGCATGGCTGATGCATTAGAGAATTATGTGTTAAACAGTTCCTAAAGGACCTCCTGCAGCTTCAATATAAAACTGTAATTCATTAAAAACAGGGTATGGTGTGCTGTGTCTAACATGATGTTTGAACACAGACCTCTATTTCTTAGTCATAGGACTCAGATTATTTAAAATATATGTTCAAACATTCTGCTAAAGAAGAAATAATAGAAAAAAAGAGGAAATAATAGAAAACTGGGTTCTCAAAAAATATTTTTCAGTTTTAAATTTACTTCTCTTTACCTTTATGAATGAGACTATTCATTCTAACTTCAATGCAGTTCTATAAATGTTACCTACTGATGTAAATAAAACAATTGTTGGATGCCTATTATGTTGCTGGCACTGCAATAGAATTAGCACACCTGGAAAAATAAAGAAAATGGCTTTCTCTTCTGTAGTTACTAAGAATTGATTACAATAAAGTGAAACGATTGCTCTGTGTAATTTGTAATAATAACTTTTAGTTAATGAGATTTTCCTATTGCCCCAAATTTCATACTTTATCTCATTTAATTCTCACAAACAACTACATGATATATAGATTTCATCTATGCTTTACAGATAATGAGATACTTGTAATGTGTAGAACAGGAAACTAATGTGGCCAACTCCCAGAATTGCTAAGTGGAATATATTCCAATATAGTCTGTCCAAATATAAGTTGATTTTTTTTTAACAATGTATGCTTCCCCTGAGGATAAACTGGTTCAACTTAAGGAAGTCAAAATTTTGCAAAGAAAGCAATGTTAGATCTGAAACTTTAAAGATAGTTGAGGAATAGGGTCACCATTAGAGACCCAGGAAATGAAAGTTAGAAAGGCAGAAATCATGTAAAGCATAACAGAATCAGGAAAGACACTAGTTTAGCATGTTCAGCATAGAATTCTTAAGAAGAGATTGTATATAAATTCAAAAGAAGGTCTCACCATATTAAGGGGTATGAGCTTTATTCAAGAGGCCATGAAGCTTCAGTAAAAAAAAAAAAAAAAAAAAAAAAAATGTGCCCTGATGGTGTGGCTCAGTGGTTGAGCATTGTCAGACATGCGCCTTGACTGGTTTGGTTCCTGGTCAGGCCACATGTCTGGGTTACAGGCTTGATCCTCATTAGGAGTGGCTGTGCAGGAGGCAGCCAATTAATGTGTCTCCCTCATCAGTGTTTCTCTCTATCTCTCTCCCTTCCTCTCTCCATAAAATAAATAAAAACATATTAAAAATAATAGTAATACTAATAAATATTTGGGGAAGTAGCACCAGCTAATTTAAGTTTTCAGAAGATAATTTAGAGACTCAAGAATGCAAAAACTATTAAGGAGGTTACTTTAGTAAGAGGAATTAGAAGTGATGAAATGAATACTTTCAAGGTATTATTGACCGTAGAATCTAAGAACAACAAAATATCTGTCCCAATTCAGACCACTTTATTTTCAGCAAAGGCCCCAGGAGAAATAGTGTACTCCACAGCAAATGAGTTTATTGGGCCAGGGTTCCCTGGCCTCCAGGCAAGGTACCTAAATGTTGTTTTTTTTTCAGCTTGCTACTTTGTTTTCAGTCTTTCTACATACTTTTCTAATCCATCCTGCTTATTTTGCCCAACACATTTTCTTTTTATGTAGTTAAGAAAAGAGAATGATTGCCTCTTAAATCAAGTAATAATTCTTGTCGTTACCCTGGGTATCTGACCCCACGTTTAAATCCCATTTTCCCCTGGAAAGCCATTTTACAGCATTTAGTCAATACGTTTTCTCCCACACTCTGCCTGTATTCATGCTGATTGCAAACCTAGTATTACCTTTTCCCTTCCATTCACACAACTAATATTTACTCATTCAGACAGTAGCTGCATTCCCATCAATTCCATGAAACCACCTGCTATTGCCCAAATGTATGAGCTTGACGCTGAAGTTCTATTATACTTACAGATTATCACAATTTAACACTGACAAATTCCATGTGTGCTTGTTATAATGCAGGCCAACTAAAACGGAACCTTACATTTCCTTGGAGCTCTAGGATTAATTGTATTTGTTTATAACATTCTCAGTAGGTGGGGAAATAGCTTAGCACCGGGATATACAATTTAAAAGATTTTTAAACCCC
>NW_006297832.1:151818-154578 GCF_000327345.1 Myotis davidii
TTCGTTTTCTGCATTTTTTTGTATGATTCTCTATTGATGTGTGTCTGCTCCTTTTTTAAAGAACTCAGCCATCGCATTGCACTTTTTTCTCTTGGGCCTCACACATTCCTTGCCAGATGTCCTTGTTTTCATGGTCCAAACTAGAATTAATCTCTGCCTTAGTCATTCATCCAGGACAGTGATTTTCAACCTTTTTCATCTCATGGCACACATACACTAATTACCAAAATTATGCAGCACACCAAAATATATATATTTTATGATCTGAAAAAAAGAAGTTATAATTTTGATTGGTTTACAAAAAAAAATAATTGTCTACTCTTTTTGCTCTGAAGTAAATTTTTAAAAATCAGGTACCTGTACTTGTATATAGGTATTTCTGGTACCAAGAATTAGCCAATCATTCACAACCTTATTACATGATGTGACCAATAAGATAATATGCAATTCTATCATGTGGCATATATTTATGGTTCAAGACAGGATATTCACACTGGATGACTATTGTTGTGTTGGCTACTGTCATATTTTAATCTGACAATCTAAGGGGAAAGAAGTCAGTACCTCTAACTAAGTAGGTATTGCATATTCTAAAACTTCTTGCAGCACACTGGTTGAAAATTGCTAATCTAGGGTATGATGAAGAAAGACCCAAATGTGCAAATGATGTTAATAATATAGCTGCTGAGCCTGACTTATATGGCTCAGTGGGTGAGTGTCGACCCATGAATCAAGAGGTCACCAGTTCAATTCCCAGTCAGGGCACATGCCTGGGTTCCTGGCTCAATCCCTGGTAGGGGGCATGCAAGAGGCAGAAATCCATGTTCCTCTCTCATTGATGTTTCTATCTCTCTACCCATTCTCCCTTACTCTCTCTAAAATCTTCCCTACTAAGAGAGTAAAAGAAAAAAGCATTGGGATCAGCTGCTACAGCAGATGTAATTGATGATACATCAAATTACATAGGAAAGCAATTTGGAAGGAATGATTAGGAAGAACAAGTTTTGCTAAGAAATAATAACACTAATCAATCAAAATGTCAATTACTTTATTAAAGAGAGAGTACAATATTTAGACTGTGAAGCTTGTCTGTATTAATAGACAGTGATCAGAACTGGCAAAAAAATGTCATATAAATTTATTGGGCTTTTATAATTATTAGATTATAGTTTGCCACCTTTATATTTCCTCTACCACTGTCAGTTGGATCTATGGATGTCTCCCATTATCAATGTGCTTCCCACACCATTTCTGAATGTGGCAGAAAACTTTAAAGTATTTTAGCCACTCTTAGTCCACTTAGCTCAACTGTGATGGGGCTTAATATTAAATAAGTCTATGTTCATTATCTTAATGCTGACATCAGTGTTCCCCTTAAGCTTGGTGATTTTATTATACTGTTATGAAGTCATCTGTGCCAGAATTCTAGATCCCAAATCTTGAGATCTAGGATTTCTGATGATACTCTGGATTTTGAAACCTGTTCTTTTAAATCCTGAAGTGCCTCAGTCTCTCACTGGGCATAACGTCAATGGCTGGTGTCATGTTAGCTAATAGTAGAAGCTGCAGCAAGCACTAACTTCCTGCCTTTGCATCCAGTATTGCTAGGCCCTGATCATATATCATATGCTCATAGTTAAGGATTTTCCATTGCTTTACCTAGGACCCTTAGATGTTTATATCACACTAGGGGCCCGGTGCACGAAATTCGTGCACTGGATGGGGGTGAGGGGGAGTGTCCCTCAGCCCAGCCTGCCCTCTCTCACATACTGGGATCCCTCAGGCATTGACCCCCATCAATCTCCAATCGCAGGATCGGCCCCTTGCCCAGACCTGACGCCTCTGCCAGAGGCATCAAGTCTGGGCAGGGGACCCTCATTTCCCCACATCACTGGTTCTGCCCCCAGCCCAGGCCTGATGCCTCTGGCCCAGGCATTAGGCCTGGGCAGGGGACCCCCAGACCCCTCCGATTGCTGGCTCTGCCCCTTGCCCAGGCCTTCTTCCTGCTTTCCCTTTCGCCTCCCTGCATTGTGCCTACATATGCAAATTAACGGCCATTTTGTTGTCAGTTAACTGCCATCTGAGTTGGCAGTTAATTTGCATATAGCCCTCATTAGCCAATGAAAAGGGTATCGTCATACGCCAATTACCATTTTTCTCTTTTATTATATAGGATGCTATGATTGAAGATTGCTACAACCTTTAAAAATCAAAATTAGGCTGCTGAGCTAATATGTATTTTTTTTTTTTGTACCTCCAGCCAGGAAACTCTTTCTTCTTCCTCTTTAAAAAATTGTTTATTGTTGAGAGAGAGAGAGAGAGAGAGAGAGAGATTTGTTGTTCCACTTATTTTTATGCATTCATTGGTTGGCTCTTGTATGTGCCCTGAATGGGGATTGAACCCATAACCTTGTTATATCAGGACAATGTGCTAACCAACAGATACCGGGCTAAGGCCACTATATCTTGTATTTTTACCCAAACAGCCCCACAAATCTTTCAGTGCCTGTCTCCCCAAATGAGTAAATCAATACCAGCTTTTTGCTTCAATAAAAATTCCTAAGATAGAAAATAAGCAATTCCATAAAACATATATGAGGCTCTTAAATCCTATGCTATAGTTCCAAGTAGTAAAATAAAAACCATTCATGCTACTTTTTTCCCTCTATCTCTCTTCTCATGCTGATTTTTGCATCTATGTATTAATAATGGCTAAATAGCATGTGAGATTGGTGAAAACCTCTAGATTTTAACAATTTT
>NW_006297832.1:154613-155334 GCF_000327345.1 Myotis davidii
TGGTCTCCTATAATCACCTCTTTAAGGTAATATTCTTCATACTGTCTACCTCACTTTCCTTTTATTCTTATTTTTTGATAATATGTGATCTGAGGTACTCATTAATCTCTGACTTTCTGATCAAGTTTTGCCTTTCACAGCATCCATGATGACCTAGTCATGTTTCATAACCCCTCCTCATCCCCCATGAGATAAATATTTCCATGCAGCTTTGCCCCTTTTTTGCCTCTTCAACTATGTATTGCCTCTGGCACCATCATTTTCTGTAACTACATTGGCATGAGGGGAACAAGTGCCCTGAGGGGTCTGGAAAATACAGGATTATTCCTAAGGTATGTTATCGTAGATGCAAAAATACAATAACAGGCTCAGTTAAGGAAAAGGTTGACCTTTGTCAAGGAAGATACCGGCCTAGGAAATAACTACCTCCATGGCTTACTTTTAGTTAAGAAGCATTAATTTCAGATTATCTTATGTGGTCACTGTAGGTCTCTGAGTTTGTAAGGCCTGCCATGCAGGCCTCCCCGGAGCTTGTCAGGTTTAGTACAGTATGTGGTCCCTTTTCACCACCACTAGCACCACCACCACCACCACCACACACACACACACACACACACACACACACACACTGCGCCTGCTCTGAGCCTCCATGGCCAGACTGCAGCTTAGGGCCGCTCCCCATGGGGAGTGGGCCTAAGCTGCCAGTAGGACATCCCCTGAC
>NW_006297832.1:155617-168952 GCF_000327345.1 Myotis davidii
AAAACTCAGAAAGTCTTGTTTTTTACACAAAGGAGTTGAAAATTCATGTCTACACAAAAACTTGCTCATGTATGTTTAAGCAACTTTATTTATAATTGCCCAAACTTTCAAACAATCAAGATATCCTTCAGTAGGTAAATAAGTGTAGTAAATCTAGACAATACAATACTCAGCACTAAAAATAAATGAGATATCAAGCCATGAGAAGACATGAATAAACCTTAAACACATATTACCAAGTGAAAGAAGCTAATCAAAAAAGGCTACATACTGTATAATTCCAACTACGGTTGATCTTGAACAACATGTGTTTGGACTGCAGGCATCTACTTATATTAGATTTTTTTTCACTAAATATACAAAGGCCCTCAGTAGCTCCAGATGGGGAGGAATAAATAGGCAGAGACAGAGTATTTTTAGGCTGTGAAAAATACTCTGCATGATATTATAATGATAGGGGTCATTATGTATTTACTCAAACCCATACAATGTACAACATAAAGAGAAAAACATAATATACACTATGAACTGTGAATGATTATGACATGTCAATGTAGTTTCATAAATTGTAATAAATGTACCACTCTGGTGGGAGATATTGATAATAGGGAATGTTATACAAATGTGGGGGCATATGAGAATTCTCTGTCCTTTCTCCCAGTTTTATTATAAATCTAAATCTTAAAAAAATAAAGTTTTAATTTTAAAAATCTCTGAAACTTTGAGTTAGAAGGCATCATCCTTAATTTGATAAAAAATTATCAAAATAAGCTTATAGCATCACAATTAATATTAAAAAATAGATAGATTAGTAAGAAGGTAAAGATGATATATATTATTAATTCTATATAACTTTTTAGTAGTTGTAACCAATAAAATAAGGCAAAAATAAATTTTAAATAAATAAATAAATTCTACCCTCCAAATATGGTTTTTAATCATAATAAATAAATTATTAAGAAATGCCATAATTCCACATGTAGAAAATAGAAGAAACATACAACAAAATGAATAATAGAGGTTAAGTTACTAAATGAAAAATTAACATGTAAAAATAAAATATATTTTAATATTCTAGGAATAGGAAGATAGAAATTAAACTAAAATTTTAAATATAATAACATTATAAGGTATAGATATTTATGAATAAAATATGTATTGAAAGTAATTAAAAAAACCCACATAAGAAAAGAACTATATTTGATGTTCATAGATTTAAGTATTCAAATTGATGTTAAGCTTTAACACAATCCCACCCAACCTATATGGCTCAGTGTTTGAGAGTTTACCTATAAACCAGGAGGTCACAGTTCAATTTCTGGTCAGGGTACATGCTGGAGTTGCTGGCTCAATCCCTAGTGTGGGCTGTGCTGAAGGCAGCCAATCAATGATTCTCTCTCATCATCTATGTTTCTGTCTCTCTCTCCCTCTCCCTTCCTCTCTGAAATCAATAAAAATATTTTTAAAAGATTTGACACAATCCCAATAATAACTATAAAAAATTTTTACTTAAATATTCTAGCTGACATTAAAATATATACATATGTGCAAAATCCCTTGAATAACCACTCTTAAGCAGGTGGAAATTATTGCACCATGGTATAATAATACTGTAGATGATATTAATATGATAAATTAATAGAGTAATACAACACATTGGAGACCCTAGAAAGAAATTCAGGCTTTTATACACATTTAACATGGAACAAGTGATATCACACACTATAGACTTCTGGAGGAAGTGTAGGTCATATATTAAATGGTTATGGAAAAATTGAGCATCTATGCACATTGTAAAGGAAATGAAGTTAGGAAATGCAGGAATGTGTGTAAAACTTAATTTATTAATATTAAGATTATATAAAGTACTCCCACACATTAACATGAATGGGACTACAACACCTACCAATGGATAAGATAGATAACACAGGCTACTCAAAAGGCAAAATTCAAATGATCAATGACCATGTAAAGGTTTCAAGCTAATTATCAATTATGGAAATGTTAATTAAATAGATAGATGATAGATAGATAGATAGATAGATAGATAGATTCCACAAGAAAATCTATCTTTTATGTTTTAGAAAAATGCTAAATAGTAAATCAAGAAGAAATGATGGAATTAACAATTGAATTTGGCCAAAACCTGAAAACACTTGGAAGAAGATTGCTCTTCAGAGCTTCACGATAAGAGCCCAGCCTGGAGAACATCTTGACTATGGCTTCTGAAACCCTGAGCAGAGAACTTAGCTGAGCACACCCAGGCTACTGGCCTACAGAGTGTTGGGATACTAAACGTGGGTTGATTTAAGCTGTCAAGTGTATAATAATGCATTAAAATATAATAACAATTGAGTCAAAAAATTTTATATAAGTTTACAAATGAGGAGAATGAAATTCTCTTCTGGGAATTAACATTTTACTCAATTGGGCTTAAAAATGAGTGTTCCATATATCGCATTGATCACAGATGTTCATTTCTAAAATCAAATCATTATTCACGAGCCATACAAAAATAAGCTAGATTTGATCCTTGAGCTATTGTTTGCCAATGCTTTCATTAAAACAGTCACAATTGTACATGTGCAGTTACCTAAGTTTTCCCCTGAATGGTGGTCTGAAGGCAAAATAAACCAACAGGAGTGAGTCTGGGTGGGAGGCAGGAGGAGGAACTTGTGCTTAGGAGGGAGAGGAGTGGGAGCTTATGAGCCACCAGGCTGCCTGAGCTTCTGGTGATTCCCCTGGAAGAAAATACCCTCTCTGGTAACCTTTCTGCATTAGCATCTGTAGAAAAGATCAATTGACGCCAAAGGCCATCACAGAAAATGAATTTTCCAAAAGGGAGAAGGGAGAACACAAAGGTACTCCTTTCATACAAAAATGCAGCAAATCACATAGATTTCTTCTTACCGCCCCCTCCCTTTCCTCAAGTTAAATTGGTGCCATTTGTGAGAACATTAACATAAGTAAATGACAAACTTTGCAGTAGATTTTACCAATATCTGAGATTATGTGATTGTTTTGCTGAAATAAAGATGAGATTTCTTCAGCAGAGATGCATTACTCCAAGTAATATTGCATTTAAATCTGTGGCACTCTGGCATTTTCAATATTTTTCTCCAGAGTAAGGTACCCAAAATTAAGACCCCCAGAATGGAGTGTTACAATTTGATGCAGTGCTAGAACCAGCAAAGCAGTGGTTATTGCTTCACAGAAATGAAAGAATTTTGTTACTGTTTTCTGGGGTAGAAAATGAGCAAAATAATACATAGCATAACTATAATCTGAGCTCAAGGAAAAACCAGCACATTATTGTAAATCATTATGTGAAACAGAAAGCAAGGCACGAAATATCCCCTAGATTCCTTCATTTTGCTTGAGAAGCTGTTGGGTGTGTTTTGATACATTCGTAATGTAGTGTGGAAACGGGTTTACTAGGTATATAATGCATCATCCGGTCACCTGTAAAAGAGGAGAAAACTCCGGGGGAATCAGCTCAATGGCGTCTGGGAAAACCCTTATGATGCCCACTCAGTACCTGTTGATGAAAGAAGTTAAAAAGACAAGTACTGACTAATGGCAGTTCTCTGTGTGGAGGATATCACAGGCTTCGTTGACCCTTTCAAACAGAAGATGACAATTATTCCCTTAGACGTTAGCAGGGACACAAATTGCAATGAGAGCTGATCACGGAGTGGGAGACTTCAGCTGCCTTGTTTTCTGTCTGTCCTGGTTGAAGGCAGCTAAAGGTCATTTGTAAACCTCATGTCAACTTCTAGAAGGTCTGAAGGCACTTGTAAATCTCTGAACTTACCAGCACCTTTTCATACATGGCTCACTATTTAAAAAGAAAAACAAAGAGAGAGCCAAAAAAAAAAGAGAGTAAGAAATGTGACTAGCTTTTGGAATAGTAGTATAGTAACATGTGGTGAGGCAAGAAGCCGCTCTAATGTGTTAGTAGTAGAGAATAACAAGTATAAATTAATCAGACATGTGCTAACAATCCCTTAAAAATCGAAACCTAAAAACTTTTGCCAAATATGGCTGCAAATGCATTTGCTTAACAAATCAATAGATTTCATTGGACTTCACATCTTTCATTTTGTAAATGCTTTCTGAATACCTGTTTTCAGATATTACATTAAAAACCAATTCAGTCATAGGTAGCTAGAGTCTCTAGAGTCTAGTCCACGATGGGACTCAGCAATCAACTGTACTTCTGAAAAGAAATGTCAATGGCATCCTCCAGTCACATGTCCAACAAAAACTTTTACCCATTTTACAGATTGGGAAACTGTACACAGAGGAATTAGATGACAGTAGGAATAGCTCAGCATAGTTTTATAAAGTCCAATTCTTAGAACTGGACAAACTCACATTCTGATTCCACCTGTCCCAGGGGAAGATCTAGAGAAATGTTCCTTACCTCCTTGATCTATTTGCTTTAATATTAACAATAACAACAAAAGCAACATGTAGCTGTAAATGTTCTCACTGTTGATGTGAAATGTTTTATAAACAAAAATATTGCCTTCAACATTTCTGAAATTTCCAAATTTATTTTACAACTTATACTAACAGGGAAGTTCATAGTTAAGAATTCTGTACTTCAAGGCCTTTCTGCTGCTTCTCCTTATACCCTACCCTTGGTTGTTGTTTTTTCCAGACTCAGAAAAATCTGAAAAAGAGCCTGGAAATGAAAGCTCAAAGGCTAGTTTCCAGATCAATGACATACCAATTCTGTGGCTTAGGCACCAAATTTGTTTCTATGAGCTTGATTTCCCCATTCCTAATACAGTGGCAATAAGACAACCAATCTTTTCAAACAAGATTTTCTGAGAATTAAATATTCTTGATAAAATATAAAGCAATACACCATTGCAGAGTGTACAAGCTTTTTAAAGATATTTGTGGCTGGAATAATAATTTATTTTCAATTTTCTCTATACTATAACATTGTCATATTGATGAGGAAAATAAGACATTTTTTTTTTGGGGGGGAGACCAGCAGCCTGACTCTGTACCTAGTTGATTAATATCCCTAATGCACATTCCTGTTAGCCTATAGCCTAGTCACTGCCCCTTCCTTAATTATCTGGTTTTGCAATACTCACATTTTACAGAGGCCATAAACCATGAACAATATACAACCCGTGGAGGGGGTTATCAGTGGTGGTGCCAGGCCAGGCCTTTACATGTGGTCATATGGCCCCCATCCCAACACACGGGGCTTTTCGCAAAGCCCGCAAAAGGTCCGGAAGTCTGATCCATATTTGGGGGACAAAGAAACCAAAGGGTATAAAGAGAAAGCTTCCTCCATATTGGTTTGCTCAGGATTTGGAAACAGGCTCCCCTGAGTCATGGTACTAGTACATCTGGAAATAAACAGATTTTTCTCTGGGTACTCCTGTGTATTTTTCAGTTGCCTGGTAAATTCTGTAACAATATAGTTATGCAAAGATTGTACATTGCAGGGTGTTTTCATTTCAATTTCTTCTTCCTCAGTGTTAGTGTGTATTGTCATTGTCCATGACCCCAAGTCATATAATTACCTGGTTGCTTAGAGTTCGTCAATCACTTTCCACAATTTTAGCTATTGTTTCTCTTGTTACTGGGGGAGTAACTAAACGTATTTGCACCACATCTACACCTTTTGTATTGTTGGGATTGTCTTCCATTGGATCAATGTGACATAGTATTTACTTTTGTGGAAAAAATATTGCTCTCTGGAGCTCAAATGCATTCTATTCTGCTGGGAAAATGATTTACTATGCATGTGCATTGATTTCTTAATAATATTAGCAAAATCCAAAATACACTGTTCTGTAGATGAATTCAAATGCTTTTGGCCAGGCTTTTCCCTTTTCCTGAGAAATCAGTTCTTAAGTTGCAGAGTCAGTTTAATCTGGAAAATGTCACTGTTTTCAGTACCAATGAGCAGGAGAGCACCTCGAGTCAGAGGCACACTGAAGATAGGAAGAAGGGATGGATGTAGAAGAAAGAGAAATGGCAGGTGATGAAGCTCCAGCAACTTGCTCCATTCCAATGGATTGCAATCTGTATTGAAAATTCTGGTCATTTCAGGATTACTTGCAACCCTGCGCAATGCTATCAGATTTCATGGAAAAGTTTTTTCTAGTATTCAGTAGTTCTAGCTGTTTTCAAGAGTTATATATTGGATGATACTCAGTTCTCAAGAAAAAAGTTGGTAGAATTAAAAACAGGAGAACATGTATTTTTTGCAAAATTTTTAACAAGTGAAAAATTGATGGGTTTACAATTGTGCAACTTTCTTTTTTTAATTGTTTTATTGCTTAAAGTATTACAAAGGGTATTGCATATGTGTCCTTCCCCCCCCACCCTTGACAATCCCCTGGCCTCCCCTACCCCCCAGTGTCTTATGTCCATTGGTTATGCTTATATGCATGCATACAAGTCCTTTGGTTGATCTCTTACCCACCTCCCTTCTGCCCCCCAACCCTCCCTGGTCTTCCCGCTGCAGTTTGACAATCAGTTTGAGGCAGCTCTGCCTCTGTATCTATTACTGTTCATAAGTTTATAATGGTCTTTATTATCCATAAATGAGTGAGATCATGTGGTATTTTTCCTTCATTGACTGCCTTATTTCACTTAGCATAATGCTCTCCAGTTCCATCCATGCCGGTGTAACAGTAACTTTCAATGACACATCCTATATCAGGATCTCATCTTATTTCTCTTTTTTTTTAATAAATTTTATTGATTTTTTTATAGAGAGGAAGAGAGAGGGATAGAGAGTTAGAAACATTGATGAGAGAGAAACATCGGTCAGCCACATCCTGCACATCTCCTACTGGGAATGTGCCCGCAACCAAGGTACATGCCCTTGACCGGAATCAAACCTGGGACCTTTCAGTCCGCAGGTCGATGATCTATCCACTGAGCCAAATTGGTCAGGGCACTCATCTTATTTCAATGTTCTCAAGGGACAGGTCAAATTCAAAAATTCAAACTATATTTAACTAATGAGCAATGACTCTGGATTGAAGATACTACAAAATCAGTTTATTGAGTGCAATCTAAAAACCCACCCGATGGAGAAATATTTTCAAAGAGGGCAGAGCATTAAACAGCAAAGAAAACTGGAACCCATGGAAAAGTAATGGCTGCCCAAGTTTTGCGAAGGAAAATAAACATCAGATATGAAGCTGATGAGAGTAATATGAAGAGGACAGTATCAGAAGTTTTCCTAGGGAAAGGACCCAGCACAAAGGGTCTGATGGGAAATGGGTCAGCAAGGCTTTGGAATCTCTGCCCTAATAATATGAACACTGGAACATCAGAGACAAAGGGATATATGCCAATTTTGAAGGTATACTTAGAAGAAGCCTTTGAACAGGCAGATCCTGAAAATGAGACTACGATAATTCAAATTATGGTTGGATAGTCTTGAGACTATCAGCATGGAAAGCCCTCATTTCTTCTAGCCAAGCAACCAGCAGTTTTAAAATTTGCCAGAGTATCTTGAAAATACGGTAATAAAATTAGCCAAGGAATTACTACCTTCTTCTGAAGAAATAAAAGCAGGTGAGGATGAAGATGATGATGCTTTGTCGAAGGAAAACAAAACCCTGACGTTCTGAGAGACAAACCTGCAGCAGGGGAACAGATAGAAGTATTACTAACAAATTGGGTAAAGAATGGAAGGTTCTGGCTCCCAATTGGAAATAAAAGACTCAAAAATTATAAATTAGACAGGTTGAGTGTGATAGTGAAGAGATGAAGATGAGAGCTAGGCAAATCATTGCAGGAGGCAGCCAATCAATGATTTTCTCTCATCATTAATGCTTCTATTTCTCCCTTTCCCTTCCTCTCTGAAATCAATGAAAATATATTTTTTAAAAAAGCATAACCTCACCAAGTATACAAGTGTATAAATGGGAGAAATGACAGTAGACAGAGATCATTGTTCTCTTAGAAGTTGCCTTATAAACTTGTTCCTAATGATATAAGATACCCCCTTTCCCAAAATGGGATGCTTTCACTGTTGAAGACTTGCATTGGGATTATTGGAAATTATAGGTTTAAACAGTCCATGTCGGATTATTTGTTTCTGAGAATCTTCCCTGAAATTATACCATGTTTTAAAAAACAGATTTAAAAAAAAAAGGATTCCTGCATGCGTCTGTATGAGAAATGCGTACCTGTTACACTTGTGAAAAAGACAGGGAACTTGGTCTTCCTACAGTTTTTTCTGAATCATACTCTTCAGGGATCTTTCTCTTTTAAAACCACCGGAGGTCATCCAAGGCTGAACATTGGTCTACAGAGATTTAAAAATAGTGATGTCTGGGTCCCAACCCAAGAGAGTCTCGTGTAATTGGTCTGGAGTGTGACCTGGGCATGGGTTCTTTTTAAACACTCCTCAGATGATAAGGTACAGTTAAGGTTAAGAACTACTTTTCCAAAAATAGCTCCCCAGGTGGTTTGTATGCATATGAAATGTGAGAACCGCTTCTTTTAACTCATTCCTAAGCTGCCTTTCCTGTGCCAGGTGACCCTGTCAACTCTGCTCAATCACGGCTCTGCTTGACAAATGCCAAGTGACTTCTGAGATGTAAATGGCAATGCTGGGATCCTGATTTAGTCAAATGCGTTTCCCCACGTTTAGAGTCTGATTTGAGTATATCATTTATTGAACCATATTCTAGCTAATAATTGCTAATGTACCACACTACAAGCCTAGCAGCTATCTTGCTGTCTTTAACTGACTCTCTCAGATTGGATTCACTCATATATTATCTATTGGTTCCCTGACCCTGGAATTGTAGCCCACAACCTAGATTTTGGATAGCTCTAGCTCATTTCCCCCGCTCTGTTTATTTTTTAATTGAATTTAGTGAGGTGACATTGGTTAATAAAAATCATATAGGTTTCAAGTATATAATTCTATAATACATCATCTGTTTATTGTAGTTTGTGTTCAGCTCTCAAAGTCAAGTCTCCTTCTATCACTATATATCCCCCCTTCCCCTATTCTACCTTCACCCACCCCTCTCTCCCTCTGGTAATCACTATACTGTTGTCTGTGTCTATGAGGTATGAGGGTTTTTTTTGTTTGTTTGTTTGTTTGTTGCTTAATCATTTCATCTTTCTCATCTAGCTCCGAAATCTTTCCTCCCATCAGTCTGTTCTTTCTATCATGAGCCTGGGGTAAGGGAGCTATTATGAAAATAAAAGAAAGGGTTATTTTTAGACATTTTTAGGCCAGACATCTTTTGGGGGAAAGGAAATACTAAAGATATATCTTTATAAATGATGTCAATAGCCTCTTCTTTCTATTGGGGAGCAGGGAAGTGGAGAGAGCCCAAGTGACAAATTACCTCATTGGTGTTGACCAGAAAATCCAAGACTGGTTGAGTAAGATTATATTTTTGGGAAAGGCTGAAAAAGCAGTTAGGCCAGGTCTTAAATGCAGATTTGGCTTTAGCATAGTGACAGCATTTGGACGTGTGGTTTTCTGTGTAACACATTCTCTTTCATTTTCATTACATTGACTGATTTTCCAGTAATGAATCCAAGCATACAATAAACCACACTTACATAGTGTATTACAGTCATGCATCACTTAATGACAGGGATATGTTCTGAGAAATGTGTTACATAATTTTGTCATTGTTTGAACATCATAGAATACATTTATACAAATCTAGGTCGCATAGCTTACTTCACACCTTAGCCTCTGCCCCTCCATATATTGATCATCTTCCCTGACTCATGTTAAACCTTCTCCTCCTTATAATTCCTGGGCCTATTTATTTTTGTAAAATTTCAGATGATTTTTTTTAAAGGGGAGGAAGAATGCGAGAAATAAAAGCATATTGCTTCTACACCACAAACCTGGCCAGCATATTACTGGACTGAATATCGTAGGTAATTGTAACACAATGGTAAGTATTAGTGTATCTAAACATAGGTAAATATAGAAAAGGCACAGTAATAATGTTGGTGTAAAAGATTAAAAATGGCATACCAGTGTAGGACACTTATCATGAGTGGCGCTTTCAGAAAAGGAAACTACTTTGGATGATTCAGTGAGTGAGTGATGAGTGAATATGAAGGCTAGGACATTAGTGTACACCACTTTATAAACATTGTACACTTGGCCTACATTAAATTTCTGAAAGTATAGTTTTTCTTCAATAATAAATTGACCTATGCTTATTGTACCATTTTTAACTTTTATACTTTATAAACTTTAACATTTTTTAAAATATTTTCACTCCTTTGTGATAACACTAAGCCTAAAACACAAACACATTATAACAGTGTATAGGAATTTTTCAGGTCCATTATAATCTATGTAACCACCAGTGTATATGAGGCTCATTGTTGATAGAAATGTTGTTATGTGATGCATGACTGGATTCTTTTTATCTATAATATCATTCAAAGTTAATATTTTGCCTAAAACATTTATAGTTATACTAGTGCCCTGGTGCGCGGATTCGTGCACATTGAAAGGATATTAATTAGAAGGTGGCCAGTGGGGTGGGACTGGGTGAGATGGGCTGGACATGCCCTGGAGCAACCCCCTGCAGTCCCTTTCCAGCCAGCCACACCTGGGATGACACTGCGGCTCAAAGGGCATCTGTGGAGTGAGCAGGATTCCTCCAGCAGGTGGGGTCCCTCGGCCTGACCTGCGGGGATTGAGCCATAACTGACCCTCTGTCATCCCCCGAGGGGTCCCGGATTGCAAGAGGGCGGTTCTCGGGTGATGCACCCTGGAATCAGGCTCCCCCTTCTCTGGTTCCAGGGTGCGTCACCTGAGAACCGCTGCTGCTAAGTCACTGCAACTCAGGGGCTCCTGAGTTGAGCACCTGCCCCCAGTGGTCATTGCGCATCATATCTACTGGTCGGATGATCAGACGATCGCTTAGCCTTTTATATAGAGAGATTTAGTCTATTTTCCTTTCCTCTACAGACATTTTTGCAGTGTTTTCTGATTTGATCTCATTTAATAACACTTTTTCATGATGACTGCTAAGAATGATTGCTTTTCTGGGTTCATTATTTTCTGACCCAACTTGTCTGTACCTCTCCCTGACTTTCAAGGCTCTGTATCAGTGCCCACGGACACTGGCTAAGTCCTTCCAGGCATTGCTGCTCCTGGCACTGCTGCCTGCTTCTGCCTTTGCCTCTCCATATTGATTATCCTCCCTGATTCATGGTAAGCTTTCTCTTCCTTATAATTCCTGGGCCTCTTTATTTTTGTAAAATTTCAGATGATTTTTTTTAAAGGGGAGGAAGAATGAGAGAAATAAAAGCAAACAAAAAAAGCCAAAAATGATTACTTAAAATAAACAGTAATCATTTAAACAGTGTGAAACATTAAACTGAAATTATTCAGTAGTGAAACATTAAAACAAGATTTTAAAAATTTTAAATTCATGGAATACACTAAGAAAATTATAAAAGTATTAGAATGGATTTTTTTCCATTAATATTCTTGATGTATATCTGTATATGTACAACCACATTGGAAGAGAATAGCAAAGTTGAGAACATTTGTGAATGTCATACAAATTTTCCCCCCTTATTAGAGTTGGTCATTGATTATACAATTATCTTATTTTTCAGGCATATACAACCAATTTCTCTTTGTGTTATCTTGTATTATCCTAATATATATATTCTTGCTATAATCTAAATATATTCTTGCTATAATACTTAAAATACATTTACCCTTACAATCACTCTCCATCCTTTTGGCACTTTCTTTTATTCCTGGATGGAATTGTACCTCATAATTGTTTAAAGAGCAGTCATCCTGCAGCGTATTTCCTTTGGGGATAAGTTCTAATGTCCTGGGGTGTGCTGAAAGGTACAGATTGATTATAACCTCTATGTACTACTTGGATCGGTAAGTGATAAATAGCCATCCTTTGGTCCCCACACGGCTGCATTGCTGGCTGCTGCATATTTACCCTGGAGGGCACTGCTGAGCCTAAAATTATTTACAAATTGCTGAAATTTAAGCACCTCATTTCAGGAAAGACAAGAACCTTTTAAAAAGTTTATAACACATATGCATCATATTTCCATCAGCAATTTTCTCTTTTGTCTTCACTCTCTCTTTCTGAAAAATTTGTCCCGGAAAGCTGAGAGTTAAAGTGTAGATTTAAGTGTATGACTGCTTAAAAACCTTTAAATTGCAGCCCATTCATTACCTGCTGAATAAGTCTAAATGGTGGTTACCTGTGCCGTTCACTTACCTCTGATACTTTTGTAAACTACATCTGGCCATGTAACCGCTCTGCTCCACCATCCAGTTGCATATTCAAAATCCACGAAGAGCTCCCTTAATTGGAGGAATGAAGTTTGCTGGTCAATAGGATATTGTCATTAAAGGTATATTTGTAAAGGCAAATCCTCCATCCTGTTATATGTCTCAAATTTCCCTCTCATTTGTCTCAAATCCACATCACAAAATTTAGAAGTTGATGTTCAGTTTGCTATATTCAGTAGTATTAAATGTTTTAAGTCAAATTAGAGATGTCTATGGATAATAAATAAAATAATTATAAAATTAGTCTATAAATGCCCTAAAAAGAATAAAAAGAATATGTAGAAAATGAGCATTTATTGACAGAGATGAAGACTAAAATTCAATCTACTGCACAGATTCCAAACAAATCTATTGTTAAGTCTTGTTGAGAAAGAGAGAAAAACAAGTATTTGAGATAAGTGAAGCTATATAAACACACAGACACACACACACACACACTTACACAATGTTTGGACAAGAAACAACCAAAATAGTGAAATAACATCTGCAGTGCATTAATGAATTTTTACCCAAATTTCTCTTCTTTAGAGAATTATGAGCAGAGATCATAGTAATCTTTAAGGAAAATTTATCTCAATAATTGGTAGACTTCTAAAGGGCTATTCCTTGCCCACTCTGCATTGTCTTATTTTTTTTTCACTTTGCCACCTCTGCCCTCTTCATTTCTTCCCCAAGTTAATTAAAAACCTCTACCTAGGCCCTGACTTGTGTAAAAGCCAATCTTGACAAAGAATTACAGTACACGCCTGGCCAGTGTGGCTCAGTGGTTGAGTGTTGACCCATGAACCAGGAGGTCATGGTTTGATTCCCGGTCAGGGCACATGCCAGGTTGCAGGCTTGATTCCTAGTAGTGGGCATGCAGGAGACAGCTTATACTAGTAAATGATTCTTATCATTGATTTTTCTATCTCTTTCCCCCTACGTCTCTGAAATCAATAAAAATGTATTTAAAAAAAACAAAAACTCAGTGTAGGTCTAGCATTCCACCAAGCCAATAGAATTAGAAA
>NW_006297832.1:169026-177433 GCF_000327345.1 Myotis davidii
AGTATATGAATCACAGCCTCTTTCTTACTGCATGGAACTCAGAACTCAGCTACTTATACAGCTTATTCCTCAAGATGAGAGTAGATACCGGTGCACTGTAAGTGATCAATAAATGTTTATTGAAAGAATAAATGGACAGATATATGAGTTGTTTTCCCAGCATCATTGTATGTTTGAGTTTCCTTTGCTGCCAACTGGAACTGACTTCCAGTCTCCTATGTTATTCCCAAATCAGAGTTTTGCAATTGGCCTATCTTTGCTTAGTCCTGAAACTCACAGATAGACCCTTCAATATGCCTTCTTGCTCTCTCAATTCAAGCTAGCAACTGCAGAATCAACCTCCTTATCTTCAATTTTCTACCTGCCCTTTTAGTTTTGCCATCAGACTAATCTACAACAGCATGAGCAGTTTATCCCCAAGTTCTCTTCCAATCTGATAGTAAAGATATGCTTTATATCCTGGTCCATATTTAACTTTCAAATCTGATCTCAGGTCTTATTAACAATACTCAGACCAAAGCAGAGTAGAAAAGACAAATTACATGAGAGACTATCTACAGATGTCTATACCATCAATATCTACATCTGAAGACTAAGTGGGTAAACACATAAGCTGTGTTTCTTTTGACCTAACTGACAAATTTTATTTCATAGAATCTATAGGGAGAAACTGCTGGGAAAGTTTGAAGAATTTTGCATAAAATGAATGGAGGAGAATTTGAGTGTCAGAGGCAATTAAATCATTATCCCAACTGGGACAGAAATTACAACCCTGGCTTCCTTATTATAGTGGAAGTTAACCAGGCTATTAGTAAAATATGAATGGAAGTTACTAATAGTTGCTTGCTCAACTTTAATTTCATAATAGTTCATTTCCTAAGTGGCTGTTAAATGCTAAGTTTGTGTGCAGGTACATGTGGAACATTGGGGTTTTGTGGTTATGTAAATGCAATTGGCAAATAGAAAATCATAAAAGGGGTGTCACAAAACCAACACAAACTTTATAATTTGTGGAGAAATACATTAAAATTAAATGTATGAACTCCTTTTGAAATTGTCATTAAGTATTTGTAAGTGCCAAGAACTTTTGTGAAGTAGGAGACAGATTTGAAAAGCTATAAGACGTGTACGTTTCTTTGTTACTTTCTTTTGTAGGAGGGTGTCCAGTGCTTTTTTCTGTAATATTCAGGATCTTTGAGATGGTTTTACTAAATCTCTCTTACAAAAGACAGGCCAAGGTTCCCATCATGGCCATTTATTCAATAATCATTTATTTTACAGCTTGTCTAGCCTCTCGTTTTCAGTGTTATCAGTCTTGAGTAATTTGTCCTAAGGCAACAATCTGTCATTCACCAAAGACAATTCAACCCTCTCAGCTCTTTATAGGGAATAGCTGTAGCATTATAGAATGTAATTTGCAAAATGACATCCTGGGATCCTCAAGTTTTTCATTCACTTCACAAGATAAGTCACTTCTCTGAAAATGGTTATGCTATCATTGTATTATGGCAAAGGGCCAAAGGCAGATCCTTTCAGCTAGTTGAGGTCACTTGGTAGGCCAGCTGACATTTCCTGGTCATGGTGAGATTTAGCCTAATGACCAAACATTTACCAACCCATCAAAAGCCTGTTTTTTGAAGAAAGTCTCTGACAGGGGAGCCTTCCTCAAAGGAAAATAAAATTGAAGAGATTAAACAAACTAGAGTTGTAACTCCAAGCTCTAGAAATAATAAAAAAAAAATTAGACTAAAGATACTTGAAAGATATTTATGATATGCATTATACCAGAAACAGCATTCTGATTAAAGTAATGGATATTGAAAAAAGTCAACAAGACAACAACAAACACACACACAAAAAGTATAAATGTAAGCCTTGGGAACAGAAAAAATAAAGGAAGGAGGCTATTCTTGTGGAAGAGAAAATCTGACAAGGCTCTGGGGAAATGCCAACAGCTCATACTTGCAGAACTTAGAGTACAGAATAATCTAATTAGTCTACAAAAGTGATAGCTATGCCATTAATCAGATAGAGCTTGGCAATCTCTCCACTGATTAAAAGTCAATAGAGAGAAGGGGCATGATTACTAGAGGGTACATAGATGACAAGCCATCCTGGTTTACCTGGGACTGAGAAAATTTCCCCAGACAAGAGTAATGGAGTGTTAAAAGTAGGACAATCGCAGGAAAATTGGGATAGTCCCAGGCAAGACAGGATAGTTTGTCACTTAAGGTAGTTTGGAAGTCCAAAGTCTTAGAAATCAATACCCATACTTGGTCAAACTGGATGAGACAAAGAAAAGTCAAGTATTTAGACTTAAAGATAGAAAGTTGGAAAGTTAGGTCATGGGATGGGCCAGACTTAGAGGTAGAAATGAAGATAAGAGCGTGAAAGGTCTAAATCACTAAAAAATCTATTAGGGTAATTGAATAGATAAACATGTGCAGAGCTTTGCAAAGTAAACACCAGAGCATTTTATAAGTAAGTGTTATGGGAACTCAAAAAGGGTAGAGAGTTGCTAATTGCAGTGACAGGGAAGGGCAGGGAAGGCATTATTACTCAGGAATATGAGTAATGAGTTAAGCTACATTTCAGATGATTTGCACAGACAATGGTGCAGAGATAGGCTTTGCAATAAGGGATCACTGGATAGAGAGAGTTCTTGCAAAGGACAATGAGAATTACACAGAAATGAGAAGAAACAACAGCTTGAGAGAATGAGAGAAGGATGGAAAATGTTGGATAGGGAAAATATTAGAATTCAAGGCAGTGTGGCAAAATAGGATGAGCTCAGGCTTTAGAGACAGACTGACCATGACCGATTTCGAACCTCAGCTTACTGACAATATGGCCTCGAGAAAATAGCTCAACCTTTCCAAGCTGCAGATCTCATCTATGAAACAAGACAATATTACCCATATTTAATTATCAAATATGACACTAGAAATAAAGTCCATATTAGAATGCCCAGTACTTAAGTCAATGATGACAATGTACTATAAATTTACAGAAGTTGGGAACTGATCACAGATGGAAGTAAGTAGTGTACAAATATGAAAAGTATCCTAAAAATTGTATTTTAGAGTCATATAAGATTCCATGAAAGTTCATGATATAGTTATTGAGAGTCTCTTACAATTATAAATAATTTACCTGCCTTCAAGTTCTGTCTTAGCCACATTCTAGTCCTATAGACTTGAAAATTCACCTATTTTTTCTGGTTATTAAGTGTGGTACACAAATACATATGTGAATCTATTTTTTAATTTATTGGTTGATAGGCTTCAGAATGCTTATATTCTTACTTTTATTTAGAACTAAATTTTAGTGTTGGATATCCTCCAAAACACACACACACACACACACACACACACACACACACACCAATTTCATTTTCTAAAGAAACTGTCAATTATTCCCAACAAAAAATAAGTGATAAGGTTATGATATACAGCCTATTTGGTGATACTGAATTAACATCTAGGAAATGCGCAGACAAGAATAATTGTACTGATTGATGGGTATTCCCATGGGCAAGGCCATGAGGCAAGCAGGATCTGAGCAGAGGTGCATAATACGATTTATTGGATGGGATTCTTGAAAAGGAATTAGAACAGTTTTGTGCAATACTCCAACCTGTTCGATTAGCATACAAGTGCCTCTACCTGTGGTAAAAGCCCCTGGAGCAGTCCTTCCCTTTTCCAGGCTTGCTAGCTGATTCTTCTTACTTCTTGGAGGTCCTGATGAGGGAGATGCACGTGTTAAGGTGTAAAGTGGGACCAAGAATTTTCCAGAAGCAGCCATTCGGCACCAAGTTGTAAAAATGTCTTGAACGGTGACACTTAAAAGACCTAATGATCCAGGCGAAATGGAAACTAAACCTAGATGTAGTGCAGAACCATTCCCAAGAAATGTTGCCTTTGAAGGAAGTTCATTTTCCATGCCACATTGGTCCTCTCTGAAGATGATTTTTAAAAAGAGGAAAGCTGAGGACGTCCTGTGCACCCCATGCAGCCCACAGTAAAAGATGAGAATACCAGTGCTCACATTGGAATTTACATTATTGTGAGGGAGTATATATCCATATGGCTTGGGAATGCCCCTCAGCCAATAACTGTTAGAAGGATATTATAAATGCACTAAGGGGCATCATTAACAATGATATTCTCTTAACCTTACAGTAATCCATTTCAGTTTATGGAACTTTTACCAGCATTTACAGGCCTTTGGGGAAAGAACTAAATGTGGGTTTGATCGCCATGGTTAGATATGTGAATGTCCCGGCTGGTATAACTGTTTTTGAAAGAACATTCCTTCCTTCAGTTTCAACAGGTGTTAGGAAAATGGATTTGTATGAAATATTGGTGCCTTGGATAAATATATCTACCTAGGGGAAAAGATTAAAGGTGTTTCTGTAAAAACTCATTACTAATATGAGTATATTAAGGAAACCAAATGTTGGTTGCTAGCATAAAATCAATTGTGCATTGTTAGAGAAAGTTAAATCCACAAAAACAATTGTAAAGAAACTCACAGGACTGTGAGCACATATTGGCTAGAACAGCTCAAGCTAACACATTTTTATGAGAGGTAGATGTGATCCAATCATTTGCTGGTAAGTAACATTCCCTTCCTTCCTTCTGAGTAGGAACCGGTTGCCTTAGCAACACAGGTACCCAGATGACTCATCATGCAAACTGTTTTGTCTTTTTCTCTGCTTTGATCAGCTCTCTACTACGTGAGGCTGAAGAAAGGAGAGAGACTTTAAAAAAATACTTTGGGAATATGCATCAAGAAAATACACCTGCTTGCCCCATGATTACTGTTTTTCGTAGGATAACACTGAATACTTAGAGCTATGATCGAAATAAGTACAGTGTGTGATATGAGCCGGAAAGAAGAGTTTTTGACACATTTTTATCCCCAACAACGCGCATTTAGGAGAGTTGTCATGCAGTGCGATGCTTGTGTCTTGCTCCATCCCCTATACACTTTCCAATACAGGTGTCCCCCACTATATGAAAGTAGGATGTTCCTATGAAACCCTTTGCAAACAAAATGGTATAAAGTGAAGAAGCACTTACCATTAATTTGTATAAGAAAAAAAATCGAGCTTTACCAAACCCCCCAAAATAACCCATCAAACCATACCAAATACACGGAATTATGTCCAGTGTTATGCTGTTCTAACGCTTTTCTGGTACCGTAGGACACATGCTGCTAACAGATGCACTGAGTAAATCGACATAAGGCCCAGATGCTCACAGACAGAGTTCAAAGCTCTGGTGCCTGATGCTGAGATGCTACATGTGGTCCCCGCGGAGGGAGCTTGGTGGCAACACTGGCTATGCCATTGAGTGCTTTTTCTATGATGCTCACTGCAAAACAAGCACTGAATGCTAATTTTGCTTTTTACCTTTTTTAAAATAAAAAATGTATCTCAGGTAGCCAAAGCAGATACTAATGTAGGCCTTTTATAAAGTTGCTGGGTGCAAACCGTTGAAAATGGGGGAAGAAGGGAACACCGGCACTTAGTTTAACTGGCTCCTCTGTGATCACTCCCTCACACCATGTCTACTCTAGTAAATCTCTAGTGCCGCTGACATTTTGTCACAATTCAGATATGGCCCATTCCTTGGGCTGCCTTGCCCCGTGATTACTGTTTTTTCTAGAACACTGAATACTTAGAGCTATGATCGAAATAAGTACGGGGTGTCATATGAGCCTGTAGACACCAACTCACTCAATGTCCTGGTGCATAAAGAACAGTTATCTGAGCCCGGCCAGCATGGTTCACAGGTTGAGTGTCAACCCAAGAACCAAGACTTCGCTGGTCCCAATTCCTGGTCAGGGTATATGCCCAGGTTGCAGGCTTGATACCCAGGATGGGGCGTGCAGGAAGCAGCTGATCAATGATTCTCTCTCATCATTGATGTTTCTGTCTCTCTCTCCCTCCCTCTTACCACCTGAAATCCATAAAAGTATATTAAGAAAAAAAAGATGTTATCTGAAGAGTAAGCAAGCCATTACTATAAGTGAGCATAGCTTATTTCCATAAGCAAAAGATGATCATTCTAATAATTTTCCTTGCTAGCTGACAGAAATTATACCTGAAGCGTAGGCACATATGTCTAAATAATTTCAGCAGAGGTAATTGTTAGAAAAGGATTCCGGGGCCTGGCTTTTACCTATACTTGCTACATGCATCGACTGAATTAACTGGCTAATTAACTGCCTGTGCACACATTATATAGAACCTACACTTAACGAAGAAATGAGGTCAACGTGTGCTGTTTTTAGCACAGCTCTATGTCCCTCTCAGCAATCACATCTTCCCCACCAGTTGCTGTAGTACTTTCGGGTTTTTTGAATATGGCAATTTCTTGTGCATTTTCCCATTAGCAGCACTTGTGCTAACTATATTCCTCCCTCCCTGTCCTGTGCTACATCAGACCCAGAGAGCAGTTTACCTTCCCCATGGTGGGATGATGTTTGCTGGTCATCCTACTTCAGACATTGGCCTTTTCAATGTCATGAATGTCTCGTGGCCCAACTGTGCAGGTGCTATGGGGAGCTTGTGGACAAAGGGCACTTTGGTGCACACCAAGTCACAGAGAGTAAATGGCTTTCTGTGGCACTAAGCTCTTTTTTCTCTGCAGCTATCCTAGAATTATTTACGGCCAGTTCTTCTTAGGAGAATGGAAATTTGCATGTTTCTGTCTTTTTCTCCCTACAAAGGATTGCTCCTCTCACTTGGACCTTGCGAAGGGTTTCTCTTCCCTGGAAACTGCAACACTACTCGGGGGGAGTATGACTTGGGTGCATTGCAAATGCGCTCGATGAGAAGAGAAGGAGGTAATGAAGCATTTGAGATGCATTTCTTTTCCTCACTAGTAAATCTAACTGCATGGTGCCAGTCAGACCACCTCACAGTCATCTGGACCTCCTATCTTTGCAATTCACGACCTGTGCGACTTATAAACCTTCCATGAATCTGTTCCAGGGATATCCATAGAGAAACACAAACACGTTGCATACATCAGCATATGAAACAGCACCTTTAGTAGAAACCAGTTTTTCAGTTCAAAAAAAGTGGGAGGTGGGGGCATGCTACGGAGCGACTGACTACCTTCCATCTGATTGCCTGAGATTTAACTCCTTGTTCCATTTGTCAAACTGTCTCACCGGCACTCATTTTTGGCATCAATTTTTTCACACAATTATTTTTAGGGTCTCTTCTATGAGATTCTCTTCTACTTTAGAGGTGTCTTTATGCTTTTTCCCTCTGCTTCCTGCAAAATGTGAATCATAGATCAATGGCGATGGAAAGTAACTCAACACAGGCTACTTGCCCTTCCTTCTCTCTATCTTCCCACAGGAATGTGCTTGTACACCAAATAGTACATCACTGTCTTGCTCACCAATAGGAAATGATGTTATGTTTAGTGTCACACCCCCCTCTATCCCTCCCTTCATGCCCCCATGCATGGAGCAGGTGCTAAGAGGAGAAGTTAGAAGTCCTGTAACAGCTGTTATTAGGAAATATCTGGACAAAACTTTGAATGTTGTTGCTGGAAAATCAGCTCCTCCTCATCTTCTTTGAACTCATTTTGTTGATGGAATAAGAAAGAGTTGTTTGTCACTATCTTCAATAGCTCTGTACTACTTGCTAAATAAATCTCTAAGTTATCGTTTCCTTATCTTTAAAGAAGGAATAATAAAAGCTCTTACCTCAAAGAGATGCCACCAGGATAAAACTTGGGTATTGTACCAACATGAAATATTTTAAAAACATTGACTCACTCATGATAAATGCTCAAATTCAATTTGCTATTGTTAATATCATTACAGTGGGGCCTTGACTTACGAGTGTCCCGGCTAAGGAGTTTTTTGAGATACCAGCTGTCTCTTGGCTGATTTTTTGCATTGAGTTGATAGAGTAATTTGAGTTAACGAGCTCCTTAACGAGCTCCGTCTTGGAACGAATTAAACATGTAAGTCAAGGCCCCACTGTATTATTACCCACTGAAATAACAGGAAAGGCAGACTCTCGACTTAGACATGTAGGCAGGTATCAATATCTTACTAGAATTTAAAAAAAACTTGCTTTGCTCTCAGTTTATTTTATGGTTTCCTGCTTTTAAAGCAGGTTTTCTGTTTGTGGATGTACTACATTGTTTTCTTCATGAATGAGTTTATTCAAGGATAAAAGTGAGTCCATATAAAGAAAATATTAAATAAATTATATTTCAGTTTATTCACTGACATAACAACATTGCTCAAGTAAATGTCTTACACTTAGGACTATGTAAGAAATTGAAGGGCGTACGGGAGGAGGAGTCTGGCCGCTGGGCTCTGGATTCCTCCGCACCCCCCGGCTCCGTGTGTCTGGACCGGCTGCGGCTGC
>NW_006297832.1:177588-180369 GCF_000327345.1 Myotis davidii
GTGGAATCCATTTGGGGACAGTGCCATGTGCGCCCTCCATCTTGCCTTGGGTCCTCCATTTTGGGACAGTGCCATGTGCTTCTTCACCGGAAAAAGCCGCTGCTAGACACACCCAGGATTTCTCTGGACTAACCAATAATAATCAAGGGAAGTGCACGCCATCACTATGACCACATCCTGTACCGACTCGCGCCTGGCCAATCAGCGGGGCCCACAGTCCCCTCTCCTGCCCTCACTCCACCCCCCTATATAACCCCCGGTCCCATCAGGCCTCGCTCTCTCGGCCACGGGGGCTTGCCGTTGCATCGGTGAGTGTGGCAGGGGAGCCAAACCTAGGTTTGAAATAAATGACTCTTTGCTTTTGCATTGGACTCGCTGGCTCCCTGGTGGGCTCTTGGGAACCTTGAAATCTGGGCACAACAGAAATGATGTACATGTTTTCTCTTATCTTCTTATTGTCACATCCCTCTTCCTCTACCCATTTGCTACCTCCTTATCTTTATCAATCATGCTGTTTTCCTGCCAAAAACACTCTCACAGTCTCCCTCACAGATTGGGTCATTTTCTCCAGGAATTCATCCCTAATTAGCCTGACTTGTAATTATTTTCATTAAAATATTTTTTTTTTCTTTTTAAAAAATATATTTTCAAATATAGTTAACATACAACAATATATTACTTTTAGGTGTACAAAAATTTATATACTTTACAAAGTGACCACCCCAATACGTTTATTACTCCTAGGGCATCATACACCAAATTAGTGACTATATTTCCTACACTGTAAAAAAGAATGAAATCTTGCCATTTGCAACAACATGAATGGACCTAGAGGCTATTATGTAAGTGAAATAATCATACAGACAAAGACAAATAATATATGATTTCACTCATATATGGACTCTAAAAAAATAAATGAATAAACAAAAGAGAAACAAACTCATAGATACAAAGAACAAATTGATGGTCATCAGAAAGAATGGGTTTTGGAAAGAAGAGTGAAATACGTGAAAGGGAATGATAAGTATAAACTGTCAGTTATAATAATAGTCATGGGGATGTAAAACAATTCTTTTGAAAGGGCTTTGTGGTCAAATGGTAATCCTGACTTTGCCTTTTGCTGGATGTATGACTACAGGGAAATACTTCACAGTTTCCTCATCTTTAATATAAATGCATAAAAATTATCACTAGTTGTATGTTAGTATAAGAATCAAATGAGATAAAATGTGTGAGACATTTAGATTAGCTACTCAAACAGAATGAAAGTAAAGTGGTATGATGGCTACACTGTATTTTAGAACCACATTTATTTTATTTTCTACCTTCCCCTCTTTCATCTTCTTTTTCAACTATTCTTTGAGCATCTCCTTGGCTCGGGTGCTTTTATAAGTACCGTGTTTGCAATATAGAAGGAGGACGAGGGTCACTACTTTTTCCCTAAACTCTCTGATCAAACTGTATTTATTCATTTAATGGTTGTTTATTGAAGCTTAATAGCTTTTTGAGTTTGCTTACAATAGAAGACATTGAAACTAAGACCACATATTATATTTAAATATTAAGTTCAAATATATATATGGAGGAATAGGATATAAATATGCTGAATACTGTGGCTAATTAGAATTACTGCTCTTGAACCTAAATTCAATTGTGCTATCTTGGCAGCCTAGGCATATGGGACTTCTGATAGTTTAGGAATCTGATGAATATTTTCAAAGATTAACTACATGTGACTACTGGTTGTGAAGGCTGAAAGTTGCCTTCAAGCCCTAACCGGTTTGGCTCAGTGGATAGAGCATCAGCCTATGGGCTGAAAGGTTCCAGGTTCAATTCCCGTCAAGGGCATGTACCTTGGTTGCGGGCACATCCCCAGTAGGAGGTGTGCAAGAGGCAGCTGATTGATGTTTCTCTCTCATCGATGTCTCTGATTCTCTATCCCTCACCCTTCCTCTCTGCAAAAAATCAATAAAATATATTTTTTAAAAAATAAAAGTTGCCTTCAACAAGTGGGATCAGAGATAGTAGATCTATAAATCTATGTCTCTAAGTGTTATTTGGGGATATCTGTCAGCATGGTAGGATTTAATTAAATATAACTAAGTCAGGCTACATGTTTTGCAAAACATCTGTCCATTTTGCCATTGTTTTTGTGGTTTTTTTTATAACACATTCAACCATAAACTACAATTTGGTATATTGCCCAAGTGATCAAACTGAATGCATAATGCAATATTTGGGACTGAGGAATAATTTTTGGATAGCTAGTGTATCAACAAACTAATTCTGTCCATTTGTCTAGTATTTTACAGTTTACAAAGTGCTTTGGAATATATTACCACTTTTAGAAACACAGCTGAAAATATATTAGGAAGAGAAGAGCTCTGGGCTTGAAGTTAGATGATTTGCATTCACTCTGCACCACAGTCCTATTGCCATAACTTTCTCTTACTGAGTCATTCCTCCAGAATGATTCTACAGATAGGCATCTCCAAGTTAGGCGCAATTTTGTTTTATTTATTCTATAAGTTTTTAAAGTTTTCAACAGGGAATGCTTTGATAAATTATAATAAAGAATGAAAACAAGTTATTAACCAATCATAAATGGTAAAGATTATGTCTTATTTCCATGAATTTCTTTTCAGGTCAATGTAAACTTGACTTCAGATTTTGGTATGGCATCTCTTCATCTCTCTCTCTCTCTCTCTCTCTCTCTCTCTCTCTCTCTCTCTCTCGTGTGTGTGTGTGTGTGGGGGGGGGGGGGGGTAGATGTGTGTTTTT
>NW_006297832.1:180405-194509 GCF_000327345.1 Myotis davidii
CACCAGAGGATATTTTTCCATAGATTTTTTTGGAAGGGAGTGGGAGAGACAGAGAGCGAGAAACATAGATGTGAGAGAAATACATCAAGACCCTGCAATAGACCGATAGGAGCCCTTGACCAGAATTGAACCCAGGACCCTTCAGTCTGCAGGCCCATGCTTTCTCCATTGAGCCAAACCAGCTGGGGCTTCATCTCCCTTCTTGCAACTAACCCTCTGCACTGGTTGCTCCATCTGCTGACAGGTGGGAAGATACATACAGCTTGGCGTCCACTGTTAAAAATAAACAATCTAACAACTCTGGTCTTTTGATAATATTGGTTACTTTTCAAATACAAAATCATTGTCTTATCTAACTAATTTTTTCTGTCTGGTTTTGCTGTATCACCAGAGATAACTTCCTCTCTTCCTCCAGTGAGTTAGAGGAGAAAACCCAGATGATAATAAGGGGAGAGATGTGTATGTGCCCCAGTAAGCATGGGGGATCTTGGAGGGACAACCAGTGTTATTTCAATGCTATTTTTTTGTTGTTAATTTTTGTTATCTTTGAAGAAGAATATGCTATAAATCTTATCTTCTTTTTACTTAAAATTTTCAGTACCTTTTAAAAAGATGTATCACGCTGTTCTATGTCTGTCAACCTCATTTATTACTTTTTAAAATTTTTCATTATTTTTTATTTTATTAAACTTATCGAGGTGACATTAGTTGATAAGATTATATAGGTTGCAAGTGTACAATTCCCTGCCAAATCACCTGTGTGCCCACCTTATTTCTTTTTAATGCTCTACAAAATCCCATTCCTTGTATTCCTGAATCCTGGTTTCAGTTCCACACCTGATCCACATCTAGATTGCCTACAATGTCTTTCAATATGAGGTCCAATATCCTTTCCTTTGGGGTTATATGAAAGTTTCTCTTGGAAACACATCCAAGATTGGGACTGCTTTGTAATGGGGTATAGGTCATCCTCATATTACAGTGTTATCAGCTATCGCTACGTTAAGCAGTATGCAGATATTCCTCTTGCCCCAAATTCTTACCAATAATTGATTTTATGAAATGATTGAATATTTGTCTCTAGTGGGTATGTAATAGTATCTCATAATCATTTTAACACACATTTATCTGGTGATAAATGAAGTTGAACATTTTATATTTCTCATGCCCAGTACTATTTTAAGACTATTTTTTAGAGCAGTTTTTGTTTTACAACAAGATTGAGGTGAATATGCAGAGACTTGCTAAGTAACCCCTGTCCCCACACATGCATAGCTGCCCCCATTATTAATAACCATCACCAGAGTGGTACATGTTTTACCATGGATGAAACTGCACTGATAAATCAGCTGAAGTTCATAGTTTACACTATGGGGTTTTTTTTTTTTTTTTTTTGGTTTGTTTTATATAATCTATGGATTTGGGCAAATGTGCAATCACATATACCCATCATTATAATATCAGACAGAGTATTTTCACTGCCCTAGAAATCCTCTGTCTTCTGCCAATTCATATCTCCCTCCCTTTCACTACCCTAGCAACCACTGATCTTTTCACTGTTTCTATAGTTTTGCTTTTTCAAGAATGTCATATTGAAATCCTACAGCTTGTAACCTTTTCAGATTGGCTTCTTTCACTTGGCAATATGCAATTAAGATTCAACCATGGCTTCTCATGGCTTGATACCTCATTTCTTTTTAGTGCTGAATAAGGCCGCTCTATCTGAATAGACCACAGCTTGTTTGTTCATCACCCAATGAAGGATAGCTAGCTGCTTCCAAGTTTTGACAATTATAAATAAAGCTGTATTTTACATTTTGGTGCATGGTTCATTTTTATTTTATTGTAAATTCTAGATATTAATTTCTTATTGGTTTTAGACATTGCAAAATCTGTTCTATCCTGTCAATAATTCTATAATTTTGTTCATCATTTGTTAAAAAGAAATATTATATTAATTTTTTTCATGAGTCTTTATGTGGGCATTTTTAACAAAATTTTAAATGATATTTTCAAAGTTAGTTTGGCAAAAAAAAAATTAAAACATGCTTGTATGGATGGAACTGGAGACTTTGTGCTAAGTGAAATAAGCCAGTCAGTGAAAGAAAAATACCACATGATCTCACTCATTTATGGATAATAAAGACCATTATAAACTGATGAACAAAAATAGATGGAGAGGCAGAGAAGCATTGAACAGACCGTCAAACAACAGTGATAAGGCTGGAGAGAGCTGGGGGGAGGAGGTAAGAGATCAACCGAAGGACTTGTATGCATGCATATACGCATAACCAATGGACACAAGACACTGGGGGGCGGGGGGTAGGGGAGGCTGGAGGAATGTCAAGGGATGGGGGGAGGAGGCAAATGTAATACTCTGTAATATTTTAAACAAAAACAAAAAACATGCTTTATATTCTGAATTCAGGTATACGGTATAATTTTAAATACAAAGTACATAAAAGTAAGGTATTACTTTAAAGAAGTGAACATATAAGATTGTCTGTTTTGATGGCTGATTGCTTGATTTGTTATTTGTCCATCCATTGTATAATCAATTATATTATTTTTCTATTGGTCTAGTGATTGTTATAGTTTCTAATTCTTTATTAACTATGCTATGAATAATCCATAAAATAAAATTCATAAAATAATTTATAAAATAAAGAGCTGACATTTAATCTGTTACATAAAAACAGATATGTAAAGTTATGACAGGACATATGAGACAATAATCTAAACCAAAAAAAGTCATCTATTTCTAAAAAGAGTCCCCCCCCCACATAAAATGTAGCTAATTAAATTATTTTTAGAAGGCAGAAAAGCATGAAAAGGTTTTATATTTTATCCTTTAAATTTTATTTCCAGTGGCCAAACAAAATTTATCCCTTCGGACTTTCTGATCATATGTTGTTGTTTTTTTCCAATTCAATAATCTTCAAAGTCCTGGAAAAACTGAATTTACCATTTCCCTTGATGATACCATGGCATCTAAGCTGTACTAAAATTGTAAAAGTCTTCTTTGCCTGTGATATTTCCTTCTAGGCAGGAATTCTGAAAAAAATCACACACGTATTCATCTCAAGAACAAATAGAGTCTTATTCACATGATGCCAAAATAATAGTGAAGTTGTATTCATTCTTGGGATGCTTGCACACTCCTTCCCTAGCACACTCATGCACACTCACACACACACACACACACACACTCACTCACACACTATTCTCACAGGGAAAATCTTTTCTTCATGTCTAACATATAACTACCAAGGACCCCAAACTAATTTCTGGGCCAGAGCTACCTATCTCACTACTAAATTTTAGGGGTTCTTTAGAAATCAGTATAAACTCTTAGTCCAGATCTTTTGTGTAGAAAGGCTTGAATCATATCAAACTCTCACTATAGGATCTGTTATTCATTCTCCAATAGTGTTGCTTCTGAAAAGCTTACATCTATTGAATCACTCGTTGCCTTTGGCTCTATGGCAACTTGCCACTTCATGGGATTGTGTTTCCGGGAAATCTAGTATCAGGGCACTGATGTAAAAACTCTTAATTTATGTGAAATACTTTTGAGTCTTCTTTATCTAATTCTATATTCCAGTGTTAAATATTCACAATATACTTTTGCTTAATGGGCCTCAGAAGATCATTTTGAAAGTGACAAAAGGCCAAATTGAGCACAAGGAGACACTAAGTTGAACTTGAGGAAGAGTGCTTGAGTAAAGTAGCTCTTAAATAATTAAAAAATAAAATACAGCTTTTAGAATGTCAGAAGTTGATGGGGAAATCAAGGTCCAACTAAGAAAAACCCTTAGAAAACAAAGCACAATTTTGTCATCTGTAGAACCCAGTACATGGAAAAGAACTTGAAGGGATAAGAATATAGCACCATGACATTTGGCTGGGCAAAGGGGACAGCTTCTGCACAGTGATGGGTTATGAAGGAAATGAACAAAAGAACCTGGATTTCTAGGGGATATAGGCATGAAAGACCAGGTGGTAAGATTTAGCCTTATCATGGGATACTCAGGAGGGACCTCCTGAAGACATTTCTTAAAGTGCTCAATGCAGCTGGCAAGCAGGATTTTCTAATCAAATATTATCCCAGTGTGGGCTAATTATAACCTCTGGCTCCTGGAGTGGAAGATTAGTCTGCAGGTGCCTGTGCACTCATCAGACAGTAGCAAGATGGATCTAAGCCAAAGAAATAATTAATGCTCCCTGTACTACTTTACACAGACATTTTTACACAATCCTTACAAACCAATTTTCTTTACATTTCTCTTAGAATAAAGCATAGTTTTGCTCTGTGTAATGAGAGTAACTGTAGCTTTACTTGATCTGTTTATTTGTAGCTTTTGCAATCAACTTCATGTGATTTCATATGCAAGAAAACTTAAGCTTTGTCAGTAAGCCTCCCAGTGTGTTCACCAGGTCTCTCTACTGAAAAGAAGAAAATTTCTGTTGACCAAATCTGTTTCCCTTCCTTTGGCCCAGGGATGGTCAAACTACTCGGTGGCCAAGAATCATTAGATTTTTATTCGGTAGCAAAAGTATTGTAACATAGATGTCATCTTTTTTTTTTCTCAAGGCTATAAAAAAAGTTGCAATGAGCATCCTTTCTAATTTTTTAAGCATTGTCTAAATTACCATTTATTCAAAACAAGTTATGCTGAAGAGTCTAGAGTCTTTAACTTTTCAGGACATATCTATAATAATGAAAGCATAATATGCTAATTAGACTGGATAGCCGAATGATCTGAACATCCTTCCTGACCAAGCTGCCTCAGCAGTGGGCCAAGGCAGAGGCAGTTAGAGACAATCAGACAGGCAGGCTAGTGGTTAGGGGTGATGAGGCAGGCAGGCAGAGGTGGTTAGGGGCAATCAGGAAGGCAGGGGAGCACTTAGGGGTGATCAGACAGGCAGGCAGAGTGGTTAGGGCGATCAGGCAGGCAGGCAAGCACTTAGGGGTGATTAGGCTGGCAGGCAAGTGGTTAGGGGTGATCAGACAGGTAGCTAGGGGTGTTAGGGGTGATCAGGCAGGCAGGTAGAGTGGTTAGGTGTGATGAGGCAAGCAGGTGAGTGGTTTGTGGTGATGAGGCAGGCAGGCAGAGTGATTAGGGGCAATCAGGCAGGCAGGCAGATGAGCAGTTAGGAGCCAGTGGACTCAGATTGTGAGAGGGGTGTCCCACTGCCAGTTTAGACACACCCGATCCCGTGGGATTGGGCCTAAACCAGCAGTGGGACATCCCCCAAGGGGTCCTGGATTGTGAGAGGGTGCAGGCCGGGCTGAAGGAACCCCCCCTCTGGTGCACGAATTTCGTACACGGGGCCTCTAGTTAATCAATATAGCACATTTGGGAAGAAACATTTTGAGATTGACATTGCAGTTTGGTAATATGTCAGGTAATAAATGGGCAATAAGAAACACAGAATAACCTGGCTAGTATGGTTCAGTGGTTGAGGGTTGATCTATGAACCAGGAGATCACAGTTGGGTTTCTGGTCAGGGTACATGCCTGGGTTGTGGGCTTGATCCCCATTAGGAGACCTGCAGGAAGTAGCTGATCAATGATTCTCTCCCATCATTGATATTTCTATGTCTCCCTCCCTCTCCCTTCTTCTCTGAAATTAAAAAAAAAGCATATATTTAAAAAAAAGAAAAGACAAAACATGGAAACAGCATACATATAACTTATTTTGCAAAAAAAATATAGATGGTTTTTGTTGACTCCCTTGCTGGCATGACCATAACTCCAAAATGTAGTCACTTAGAAGCATAATTTTGTTGGTACGTTGTCACTGTTTGTTCCTAAACTGCATAAGTCCAGTGCATGGAGCAAATGGACCTGAAAAGGACATGATGAAAGGCTGAGTCCAAATATTCTTCTTTGCAGTTGTTATTGATAGTTCTGTTGCCAAGAGATGTCTTAAAGAGCAGGAATCTTTGTGGTTCTCATGTCTACAAATGAAGCTCTTCTCCCTTCACCCTGAATTAGTAATTTACAGTCTCTTTGGCATCTCCTCCTTGCTCCTTTCTCCACATGTCGGAAAGTGGTGTTTTGTTGTTGTTGTTGTTTTTCTCCTATGCTATCCCTCATATATATGCCCCTCTTTATCTCCACACTAGTTAATAGACATGATAACAATGCAATCACATTGATAATTAACAGGCATTAAGCACTTGATAAGTGCCAGGCACCTTGTGAAATAATTTACATGCCTTATCTCAATGAATCTTCACAGTAACATTGGTATCTTCCCTATTTTACCAATAAGGGAAATGAGGCTCCAAATAGTTAAACAAGTTATTCAAAAATCACATAGTCATAAAGGAGGTTAGGATCTACATCAAAAGCCTGAGCTTTGGAGCCCTGCCCCACACCTCCTCGCTCGGGGTCATAACTTTTGCAGACACTTTAGTGTAAATCTCCCTCAACACCGCCACCTGATTTCATCTTCCTAACATGCACCTCTAATCCTACCACTGTCCTTCTCAAGGATTATTTCCCCCTTACTGAAGGGAGTGGAGTAGTGACTTGGACTGTGGGCTCTGGCAGTTGACTCTCTGAGTTTGAAATTTGGTTCAAGTACATCAAATCCTCTAGTGTCCTCCTTGTTGGATTTTAGGCTCTCTAAGAGTAAGGCTGAGTCTTACTGATCCACATATCTGTGATAAATACTTGGCTCATAGTCTCACACATACAAGACATTCCACAAACATTTATAACATAAATAGAGGTGACAGTTCTTTAAAAAGATAATTTTATTACATTAAAGAGGCTAATCTTACCACTTTTAAAAAAATGCATTATGAGATAGAAGCAAGCTCTTCGTTATTTGGTGTAAGAGAATATAAATAATGAATATTCAATAATGCAGTATAATGATGACAAGGACATAAAGTACAGTCCATTTTTAGCTTTATTGTGAAAAAAAATAGAGTTTATTGGATAAGTGAGTGAGTCCTTGTGTCCTAACCAAGATCATTTTAGCAGGATATTTTCCATTTGATCGTCCTATCTTTTAGCAACCACCTCCATACTAGTCTATGTCCCATTATGCCCAATCAGTCTAGTTTCTACTTCTAGGAAGTTCTAAAATCTACTTTAGTTCTTACGGAATACCCTTTACCTATTTTGGGGTTCTGGTAGTAAAGGAGTTGTCTTCTTCTGGTACCCCAATAAAACTAGAAATTATAGTACTTAATAGCCAGGAACTGTGGGTATAGCCCTTCCTCATAGATGTGTCACACTAGGCAACCATTCAAATTTTTTGAGACTGAGTGAAAAAAAATCTCCAATATACAATCTGAATAACATATCTCTCTCAAACAGAATGTAGGACAGATTATTTTTTAAATATAAATTCACTTTAAATTCAAGAATTGTCCTGGGAATTTTGCAAATATTAAAATAACATTAATCTGCAAGGGTATGTTTATGAACATATTTCCAGACTACTTAAATCAACAAACTATCATTTACAATCTGGATGAAGTTGAAAAACATACTTAACTTTTCTTTTTCTCCATATGTAATGTGGAACTAATAATAACACTCATTTGATAAACTGTTTTTACGATTAATGAGAAATTAATTGTAAGCGAGATCTCCACGTACATAAAAGAAGGAAATAAAGTACATTATCATATGTTAAGTTTATTTTTCTTCTTATTATAAAGCGTACCACGTTGTTATTTTAAGCTTGATTCTACATAGAGGGAGACTAAGATACTGCTTCTAATTGGATTGTGAAGGCTTTGGGGGGAAAATTGCTGCCTCCTATAACTAGTGCTAGTGTAATGTGTTGTTTAAGTTTTATAGAAGCATTAGGAAGAAAAAATAATCTAGCTAACAGAGCAGACCTCAGAGAGAGTCATACAGAGGAATCATTTATTTAAAACAATATTGTTAAGCCAGTCAGAGGAAGATAAGTATCATATACTCTCATTCATATGTGGAATCTAATGAACAAGATAAACTGATGATCCAAAATAGACCCAGAGTCATAGAAGCAAAAAAACAGACAGACAAACAAAGGGGGCATCTGTAAACTTTCAACAATAAAGAAAAATAATTAAATTGCTGTAAAGAATAAGTAAAACGAAATACATGAGTAAAATGTTCAGCATAACTCCTGGCACAGAGCAAGACCTAATAAATGTGAGGTTATATTACAGAAAAAAAATATTGAGCACTTAAAGTGTGCCATGTCCCATGAAAGATGCTATGGAATTGTGTATTGACAATTAAGCCATCGCTGTCAGCACACTCAAGACACATATATTCTCCTCCTAAAGAAAGACAAGAAAACAATTGCAACACAATAGAGTAAGTGCCCTAACACATGGAAATGCAAGACCTGTAGACTATGAAGTGCCTACTACTTTCAGGGGAGGGGAGGCTGCTCTCTGGGAAAGAGGATGCTGTCTGTATAAACCTGTGCTTGCTAGCAAGTTTGCAGGCAGACAACAGGAATCAGCATGTGCAGAGACAATAGGAAGAAAAGGCAAGGAACTCCTGGAGATTCAACAGGGGTTTGGTGAACAGAATTCCAGGGCTTTAGCAGGAGGCAAGGCTGGAAGTACAACCTGAGACTGACTATTAGAGATCTTACATGGGAAACAGTTTGCTCATAATTCTGCCTGAGGATTGCCAGCAAGGGGCAGCCATTTCCACAAGTCATAATTTATTGCTTTAAATTTTAAAAAAGTCAATTACATTTGAAATTCAATGTTATATTAGTTTCAGGTGTACAGTATAGTGGTTAGACATTTATGAAACTTATGAAGTGATCCCCCCAATAAGTGTGGTACCCACCTGACACCATACAATATCCTCCATACTGTACCTTACAGCCACATGGCTATTTTGTAACTGCCAATGTGTACTTCTTAATCCATTCGCCTTTGTCACCCATTTCCTCAACTCTCCTTCCATCTGGCCACCATCAGTTTATTCTCTATATCTAAGGAGATTGTTTTGGTTTTGATTGTTTGTTTGTTTTTCATTTTTTTAAAATTGAACATATAAGTGAAATCATATGGCATTTGTCTTTCTGAGACTTACTTATTTCACTTACATAGTATTCTAGGTCTACCTATGCTGTCACAAATGACAAATTTTTATTCATTTTTTAAAATTTCTTTGATTCTAGAGAGAGAGAGGAAGGGAGAGAGAGAGAGAGAGAGAGAGAAACATTGATCTGTTGCCTCTCATACACATCCCTGAGATAGAACCTGCTACCTGGGTATGTGCCCAGACTGGGAATCAAACCCGTGACCCTTTGTTGCACAGTACAATGTTCAAACCAACTGAGCTACACAGCCCAGAGCTACAATTTTATTCTCTTTTATGGCCAACTAATATTCCATTGTATATATGTACTACTTTTAATGTATCCAATTGTGTATCGATGGGCACTTAGGTTGCTTGGTTATTGTAAATAATGCTGCAATCAACATAGAGATACATATATCTTTTCAGATTGGTGTTTTGAATTTCTTCCGATAAATACCCAGCTTCTGACAAGAAAGTAGATGGACGAGAACAGAGCCTGGAGTTCTAGAGCCGCAGTTCTCCAAATGTGGTCTGCAGACGAGAAATCTGGTAGAAATGCAAAATTTTAGGCTCCACCCCAGAAATCTGGAATCGGGAACTCTGGTGTGGCTCCTGAGTGTTTGAACAAGCATCGTAGATAATTCAATAATTCAGCCATTTCCTAGCATTTGAGAACTAGGGACCTAAACAAATCTGCTGCCTTCATTCAGGTAGAGTTATGTGCTGCTTCCTACCAGCATGACAGTGAAGACAGAGTCCGGAGCTTAAAAAGGGCCACCATTGAGTGATCAGGTGTGAGCAGCTGATTAGAGGGAGGTGCTGGGAATGAGTTAGGTTGGACAATAAAGGCTATAAAGCCAAGAAAAGGAGATAGGGATCCGTGAATGAATGGATGAAAAAGCCATGGTGCATTTATACCATGGAGTACTATGCAGCTGTGAAAAAGAGAAGGATCTCTTACCCTTTGGGACAACATGGAGGGACCTGGAGAGTATTACGGCAAGCAAAATAAGCTAGACAGAAAAATACAAGTATGACATGGTCTCGCATATATATGGAATATAATGAACAAAAACTGATGAATAAAATAGAAACAAAGGCATGGATATATGGAATAGACTGCTGAATCTTAGAGGGAAGGAGCAAGGAGGAGCAGGAAGAGGTTAACCAAAGAATGTACATGCATATATGCATAACCCATGGACACAGACAATAGTTTGGTAAAGGCCTCGCATGGGGTGGGAACTGAGTGAAGGGGGAAATGTGTAATACTCTCAATAATAAAAATAAATTTTAAAAAAAGAAGATAGGTCGGGGGCAATCTTTTGGGCAAACTCAAACAGGAGTTTTAGAGACCTGCAGCAGTAAAATATCTCACTCAGAATCTTGAACATCTGGCAGAAGGAAGCATCTAAAGTGACAGCATGGAAGGAAGAGAGAAAAACAGCTTTATTTACAGCCTGGCTTTGATTTAATTTTACCTGCTTTCCTCGTGAGCCTCAACAGCTTGTGTACGTGTCTGCATGGAAATAAGGAGCATGTTTTTTAATAGGAGAGGGTCAGAGGTGGAGAGAAGGTGGTGGGGCTATATTATATTCCTTGAAATTTTGGTTTATAATACATGTGATTTCCATTCTCTTCCCTGAATCATTGCTAGAAAAGAAACCTGAATTCCATCCACCAATTTACACAACCGAGATATCTGTGAACTCAGCCTGAAGCGCTTTGTCTTTGCCTCTTAGTCTCTTGCCAATTCTCAGTTTGACAGTGTTCTTTTCCCAAACAATTTGAACCGATTTTCTATATGAAACTTCATGAGACACTTCTTTTTTTCCCCTCCAGCTCAAATATATAGCATCCCCTCTATGATCTCAGCCACTAACCTTACAATTTTAGCTCCATGAGTGTGACTGGAATGGTATGCTCTCTCCTCCAGCTCTGCTTCTATTCCTTGTGAAATCCTGGGCTCAGAAATAGAGGGGAGGGCAGTAAGTTGGGGAGTAGGCAAGAGGAGCAGGAGCAGTGATCGGGGTGAGCAACTGGGGGAAACAAGTAGCTATGGAGGAAAGTAACCCTAAGGAAGCAGTGTGCAAAGTGAAGAAGGGAGGGAAGGACTCAGCACTGCCCCCACCAGGTGGATACCAAAGGTGGGAGCATTTTTATATGATCAGTGGTAGTCATTATAATAATACAGCAGCAGTCTCTTGTTTTCAGTGATCTCTCTAAGACAAGATCACAAGAGACATTAAAAAATTTGAATCCAGAGAGGAAGGGAAAGGGAGATAGAAACATCAATGATGAGAGAGAATCATTGATCAGCTGTCTCCTGCAAGCCCCCCATTGGGGATCAAGCCCACATCCTGGGCATTGGATATTGAACTGTGACCTCCGGGTTCACAGGTTGACACTCAACTACTGAGGCACACCAGCCATGTGAGACTTTTTTTTTCTCCTCCACCACTCTAGCCTAAGTGCACACAGTGGACCTTGTCACAAATTAAGCACTCCTTAATAAGTTGACACAATGTCTGAACTGAATCCACCTTCACAGATTCTCAGTTCCATCTCCTTTTAGCACTGGTATCCTACCTAATATCCACATTGATGTGATGTGTGTATCGATTGATGAGTACTTCTCTAATGATGCACTGCCTCACTTGGAGTGGGAAAGTCTGCCACTACATTTGAAAGCTAGAATCAGACAGATTGTTAATTCTAAAGCATAGGTGTGTAGTGATCTTCAAGTGATTCAAGAAAGAGATAAAGTCTATAGGATACCAGGGGTCATCACATTTCTCCAAAGGGCTATATAGTAAATATTTTAGTGTTTTCTGTCCATAAATCTCTGTTGCAACTACTCCATTATGCTATTGTAGCACAAAAACAGCCATAGATAATACATAAACAAATGGGAATGGCTGTGTCCTAATAGAACTTTACTTAAAACTAGTGACCTGGTGCATGAAATTTGTGCACATTAAAAGGGAATTAATTAGAGGAAATATTTTAATATTGCTATTTATCCTTTCTAAATAGTAGAAGTGTCAGAGATAAAAGAAAATTAGTAAAATGTATATGAAAATCTTCCTCCTGTCAGAGTTTGGGGCATGCTATGGAAACCAGAGTCAAGTCCCCGTCCACCCACGTGTGACTCGAAATTGTGTGAGATCCAGACCTGGCCAGCCCCACTTCTATTGGGCTATATCCAGACCCGGGTGGCCCCATCCCCGTCAAGCCCCACCAGGTGGGGGACATGGCCTCAGGTCTCCTGGCCCAGAGCCGGGGTAGGGGACGCACCTTGAGGTCCCCTGGCCGGCCCAGTCCAGGGAGTACATCCTCAGGTCCCCTGTCAAGCCCCACCAGGCAGGGGGCACAGCCTCAGGTCCCCTGTCCCGGCCCACCACCACGCAGCCCCAGGTGCCTGCTGATTGCTCATTAAGGCTCGTTATGGGAACTCAGCCTCTGCTGTGGGCACAGCCATCTTGTGTATTGGGATCCCTGCCTCTGCTGTAGGTGCAGCCATCTTGTGTTACAGAATCCCTGCCTCCACTGTGTGCGCAGCCATCTTGTTACACTGCAGCCATCTTGTTATGGTGTGATGGTCAATTTGCGTGTTCCCTCTTTATTAGATAGGATAACAGATGTTGGGGCAGATTTTGGCCCAAGAGCTGTACTTTGCCTGCCTCCAGGGATAGACAAAGTCTTTCTTGCCTATTTACCTGAGTAGTTATAACACTGTACTGAGATATATGATATATTGTCAAAATATTGATATCCATGGTCTAATTGAATATAGACACAAACAGAAGTCTTTGGTTATGAAAAGATGAAGTTGAAGGCCAGACTGCCTGCCTTTATATCCAGTAATTGTACTTTCTCTAGCCTGATTTTGTGCCCACAAAATAATGAAATATCATGTACCTATCTTATAAGATTCTTACAAAAATAATCTATGCGGAACATGATGGTGACCAAAACAGGGGAAGAACTCAGGGGAGGGAGTGCTGGGAAAGGGACTGAAGTTCACCTTCGAGTGATTTGCTCAAATTCCAACAGCTTTTGACGGATGATATTCCATACAACCATCAGCATGCTTTTCCATAATGAAACAGTGCTGCTGATATTAGGTGGCTGAGCCCTGCAGTTTCAGAGACCAGAGAAATGTTTGCCCTGCTTACTGTCCATGGACTGATTCAGGGGACTCTCTTCCAGAAGTACCATGTGCTGATCCATGGAGGTGCTGATTTAATCACTCAGAACAATGTGCTAGGACATTGCGCTGTCTTTCCAGCCAGTGATCAGTGTCAGGCCGCACATTGTCTTGCTTTTTTTAACCATCTGTCTTCACGCAGGTTAAGGACATATTCCTGTGTTTCAAACACCTTCTGAAAAAAAGTTAATGGAACATGAGCGGGCACAGACAGAACTGCTGACTCACCATACAGCATGCAAACTCCCTGCAGGATTCACTATTTAGTTCCTTTCCAACCTGGTCTTTCAAGACTTCTGACAGATATCCATTTCAGGTTGATTTTTGGAAACAGAGCGATATGTTTCAGCGTGTACATGGCCTTGTCACAAAACATAAAGTTCAGTTGAAGCTGCGGACTAGTTGTCGCATGCAGTTAACATGCAACGTACCTGATGCAAGACTAAAATGAAGGAGGAAATACTTTTTGATAAATGAAAGAAAAGCTGCTTTATTCACATAAGTTCATATTAACATTTTCATGAAGTATTTTGTGGAATCGTTGCTTATTAGACTTAGCAGAGATTTGGCTTGAAAATAATTGCAAAGCAGAAACTACTCCAGAAAGCAGGTCACGTGCCTCCCATTCTGTACTTTTTCCCAATTACACTCTGCTATCATATAAGTCACACACATCTAATACTTGTATGTTTTTATTAGCTACAAAAATAATTTCAAAACATTATTTCTTCTCCATTAAATTACATGCACAAAATCTAAATAAATAAGTTGTTCAAGGTCATTTTTATATGTCCAAAGTTGTTTAGTATCTTAAAAATGGCACGGCGACT
>NW_006297832.1:195479-199911 GCF_000327345.1 Myotis davidii
GCTCCTGCAGTGACTTCCAGCATGTCACCTTGCAATCTTACCTCAAAATCACCTTTGAAAGAGGATCCTCAGTTAGTCAATAGGCAACAGAGATCCAGAAAATACAGCGCCCACAGAAGAGCCCCTTATCCTACAACTATAAAGATATTAAGTACCTCTATATGCCCAGATTCCATAAAGGGGATTAAGAGTAAAGGACAGAACTCAGGGATGATTGGTTTTTTTCCCCCTAAATGCACTGAATCATCTATAAGAGCTTATTTAAACTATTTATGATAAGAGATAGATGTTTCAAAATTTTAAACATTATTAAATGTAATGAAGTATTTAGAAGGATAAATAATTAAACTGAAAGGATATTTTTTAAACCAGAGGTATTGCATATTTTAAAGTTGCTAATAGAGTGGACCTTAAATATTCTCATCACACACAAAAACTCTATAACTATGTATGGTGATGGATGTTGACTTACTGAGGTGATCACTTTGCAATATGTACAAATCTAGAATCATTATGTTCAACACCTGAAACTGATATAATGTTGTATGCCGATTATACTTCAATAAATTTTTTTGATTAATTAAAAAAATAAATAAATAAACTAGAAGGAATGAGATGTTTTACACTGAAAAATGTAACTTTCTCAGATAGTATATAGGACAACGGCTCACAAGGAAGAGATCTTGAATGAAAGAATGTGGTGGGTTTTAGTGACTCTAAGGAAGCACATGAGCTGGGCATCGCCATTTGGAAAGACTGGAGTTCTACATGGCTTACGTGGTTCCACATTCTAAGGTAGCTAATTTAGGGAAGGATAAACGGTATAAAACTTAGGATACTATCCCTATGAAATAGAATTGTTAGAGTGCATTTTAAGTAATAAGATTACATATGAGGGAACTGAGTCTCAAAGACGTTAAACAATGTTATTAGGACAACTTAACTGAGGCCTGACTTATTTGACTTCCTGAAATAGTTGCAGAACATTTAACATTATACATATCAAGAACCTCTTTGTAGCCTCTGATTTGTGGGGGTGAGTAATGTGTCCACACCAATCTAAATAATTAAATATATGTGTATTAGACCTATATATCAAAATAAATTGGGTTGTAGATGTTGGTTCAATCTATCTGAGTTAATATAAATGATGATATTTATCAAAGCATTATACTGTGTCAATTTCTGGAAAGATTTTTCATGTTAAAAATGTGTGGGGTTTTTTAATGCTCAAGAGAATGATAGGGAAAACATGATAGAACCCATCAATCAGGTTTCAAATGGAGCTCTACAACCTCTAGGCTAACATGTCTTACACAGATCTCAGAAGTTGGTTGATATTTTCTTTATGAGAAAGTTTTACAGATACTGGAAAAGGCAACCCAAAGTCAATAAACTTCTCTGCAAACTTTGTGGGAGAAATTACAAACAGAAAAAAACTGGGAAGCAAAATAAACCTAGTCCAGAAGAGAAAAATGTAATCTATCACATTTAAAAGGAAGCATTATACTTTAATTTAAAAATTATTTCAATAACAAAACATTAAGGTCTTGATTAAATTATTCTATTCTATCTCTTTAACCATAGATTTAATATTCCAATTCCAGAAAATGCTAATTTGTCTTATTTCAATAATATTTGCTCTTTTTTATTCTTATTTTTGGAGGTGTGGGTATTCGCAAGGCTAGCAATTTGGAATTTCTGTATTAATCTATCATGATTTTTGTTTCCTGAACTCTATAGTAATACTATCATATTCTAGATAGAATTTCTAATGCAAGGTCAAATACCCAGAAAATTTTCCTTTTCATTTACTTTTTATCTCTTTCACAGAATATTACTGACAATTTACTCTTTGTACTGTACTGATCTTTGAATCAATATTCTACCAGGCATATTGTCCTATCAGCTGGTATTTATCACATACAAGATATTCACAGATAAGCACAAAATCTTCTTTGGAAAACATGTAATTAAATACTATAGAGAGGGAATCTGCTAATCTCATAAAGAGTATCCACATATAGTAATAGGATTATGGCTAATCCTATAATCATTTTGGTTGAAGCAAGGAAAAACAGTAAGTTCCATAGATGCAAACAGAAAAAGATCACTATTTCCTCTTATTTGCATATTTTCAAAGAAATAAAATTCATTATAATTATAAAATGCTGAATTCTATTACTGACTTAACTTTTTAGAATTTAAAAAGTGAATTCCCATCAACTGAGGTCTTTTTGAATAATACTTTTTTTAAAAAAAGTGAATATACATCAACTAGATGATGTATATATAGAACAGACACATTAGGCTCTCCAGGTGGTACTAAAAATGAATATTTAAGGGGAAGAAATAAAAGAATAAGTTATATATTTTATCAAGAAGGAATTAGGAAAAGGCTGTTTTCCAGGGACAAAATAGTTTACCTACACTCTAGAATTTTCTTTTTAATGCATATTATTGATTTTTTTACAGAGAGGAAGAGAGAGGGATAGAGAGTTAGAAACATTGGTGAGAGAGAAACATCTATCAGCTGCCTCCTGCACCCCTCCTACTGGGATGTGCCCACAACCAAGGTACCTGCCCTTGACCGGAATGGAACCTGGAACTCCTCAGTCCGCAGGCCGATGCTCTATTCACTGAGCCAAACCGGTTAGGACCCTCTAGGATTTTAAGGCATGAATCAAATAAATCTTAATGTTTGAAAATTTTGAGTCAATCAAGCAAAATTGTAATGGTGAATTAGAAAATAATAGGGAAGGTCTGGGAATGTCTTTTTATGTCATAACTCCCCTTCCCAACTAGTTATGTGACCTTAGGCAATTTAATTAAGTCATCTGCCTCAGCTTCACCATGGATAAAACTCTTCATGTATAAAATATATTTTAATATAAAAAAGAAACAATGTAAATACATCTTTAAAATGGTTTTCAGTTAGTTTTTTCCATGACCTTTACATGAGTCATTTTATTACAATTATATAAATTATTAAATTTTGTAGATTACATGACTTAATATCCAAAAGAGTTTACATTCGAGATTAGTTCACAAAACCACTTAACCCATCATCCACTATTCTGAGTTCTTTTGCTTTTTAGGACTTATTATCCCCACACTCTAAAATTTAAAGTTCACTAGAGCAGGGAATTGTTTTTTGGCTCACTGTTTTTTCTTTTGCACAGACTGATGTATAAAAATATTGTTATTGAGTGAAATATGGCATTCAGAATTCCCTAAGAACCTTTCATTTTAGTCACTCAGCATACACAACAATGTATTAAGTTTTGTTTACAATACATTCCTATGGTGAATCAGCAAATAGTAGTGTTACGGCTGTGTTGTTTTCCCTCAAAATTCATATATTGAAGTTCTAACCCTTATTCAGTACTTTATATTGTAATTGTTTGGAGACAAGGCCTTTAAAGAGGTAATATTTTAAATTAAGATTTTTTTCTAATGACTAATGCCAAAGTGAAATTAAGAAAATAATTCCACTATCAAAAAATAAAATATTTATGTATGACTTCAACAATAAAAGTACACACTGAAGCCCTTGTGGTTTCACTCAGTGGACAGAGCATCGGACTGGGGATTGAAGGGTCCCAGATTCAATTATGGTCTGAGGCACATGCCCGGGTTGCAGGCTTAATCTCCAATGGGGGGCATGCAGGAAGCAGCCGATCAATGATTCTCTCTTATCATTGATGCTTTTATCTCTGTCTTCCTCTCCCTTCCTCCATGAAATCAATTTTTTTTAAAAAAGTGCACACTGAAAAATACCAAACATATTGAAAGAAATTAAATAAACAGAAAAACCTAAATAAATGGAAAAAAATCCCTCTTTCATAGATTGAAGGCCTTAATTTTCAGGATGATCCATTTCCTAAAATGACTTACAGATTCAGTGAAATCCTATCACAATCCCTCTACATTTTTCAGAAATTTATAAACTGATCCTAAAATTCATATGAATATACTAGTGGACCAGTGCACAAATTCGGGCACATTGAAAGGAAATTAATTAGAAAAAAATTTTTAATATTACTATTCACCCATTCTCTATAATATACATGTCAACCAAATTCACGATCAACAATGACAGATGGAAACCCATACGTGCAATTGGCACCACTGCGAGCTTTATATGTATCATGCATGTGAGAGTAAACTTAGCCTTTTATAGATAAAGAACAAACTTGCTTAATTAGACCTGCTTTCTGATTTAGCTAAACTTTTCCAGCCCAGTAAAGCACCCAACTTCTCTCTCAGGTAATTGTCAGCAACACAACAGTAAATATCAACATGAAGCAGATTATTATTGTAGATCATGCAAGGAGAACAAAGGGTAAAATATTTAACTGTAGCAGTGTTTAACTATATTCTGCACAGTAAGAAAACCTGAAGTCATTTTCAATTTCCACCATCTCTTCTT
>NW_006297832.1:200149-208104 GCF_000327345.1 Myotis davidii
AAACTTAACAAAAAAAGCTACAGTAATCAAAAGAGTGTGGTACTGGCATAGGAACAGCCATAAAAGACCCATAGATAGAATTGAAAGTCCAAAAATAAACCCATAAGTTTTGTTCAATTTATTTCTAACAAAGTTTTCTAGACAATTTACTATTTATTGAATGTTTGTGTCTCCCAAAAATGCATATGTTGAAATCTAATCCCCAGTGTGATGGCATTTGGAGGTGTGGCCTCTGGGAGGTGACCAGCTCATGAAGGCAAAGAACTCATGAATGGAATTAGTGGCCTTAAAAAGATTCTCTAGAGAGTCCCTTGCCTCTTCTACCATAGAAGTTTATAGGAAGCTGGCTATCCCTAGACACTGAATCTGCTGGCACCTTGATCTTAAATGTCTGAGCCTCCAGCAGTGTAATAAATTTCTGATGTCTATAAGCCACTCAGTCTATGGTTAATTAAAATACACACTCTGAATATTCTTTTGGACAGTTCTCCAAGGGTGAAATCTCATATACAACCTGACTCCAGTAAAGGGGCTTCCTGAAAAGTGAGTGTCCTACATGTATTTTTTGTGGGGGGTAGAGGGGGAATGTTAGAGCTAACAGAATGATAAATCTCCTCTCAGTTGATGGAAAAGATAAACAATAATTAGGTATGTAACTGTTTCACTTTCATCATTGGAAACCTAAAAAAGGGAATATAAGGCTAAGCCTATACCAACTTTCAGTTTGACAAATGTGTCTAATATTTCTCTTTCAAATAACTATTGATAATTTTGACTGATTGTTTTTTCTCATAGGCTTGAACAATGTAAGGAAAATGACTGAATTGGCTGTTGGTAGGGTGAAAGATAAAGTATAAATTAGGCAATTTACACATTTCAAGCAACTGTTCTAAACATAGCTGCAATTGAAAAGGTAGCAAAGTATCCAAACATAGTTTGCATTATAATAGACAATGAATGCAATATGCCTTTTTCATGGGCAAAATATAGATTTCAATAACTTCCATTTTACTCATCATTATTGATGTATGTCTAGTTTTACATTATGTACAAATATTATGGTTTCTTTATGCAGTCCATCATAAACACAAATTGTGCTTATTTCCAACCATTTGTCACCCATGACCAATGTTAAACTCCCATGGACATACTTATGAATAAATATTTTCACGTTCATATTATGTCCCCGAGGGTAGATTACAGGCCATCCCTGAAAATGACTATGCCAATCTCAAAGACAGCACTGATTTATGGGCCTTTGTACGAGGCCCATTTCTTGACCATCTCTTCAAATAATTAATAATGTATTTATTCCTCACATTTTGCCTGTATTACTGGTCCTTTTTCATTACCTATTCTTGAAGTCATACAGTTCTTGGTTTCTGCAGACATATGATATCTAGTCGTCAGCAATTACTTTCATTTATTTTATTTAATATTGGTAACAAGCCAAGGACAAACCCAATTGGCCAGCAAGACCTACAGACCCATTCTCTCAGATGGTTATAAGTATATGAATTTGAGTGGCCATTTTGTATCTCTCCCTTGGCCAGCGGGTGTAATGGGATGAGACTAAATGTTCCTGGATGAACCCCTATTTTTATGATCCATCTGTTCAAGCAGGAAAGAATGAGGCAGGTGGGATTCTTCCTGCTACTGTAGGGCCTAGATAGAAGCAAATGGAAACGTTTTTAATAATACTTTGTAATTCACATTAACGTTATATTCACACTGTCCTGAAAGCTATAACTTACAAAGGGGAAGCTTCAAAACAATCATCTTTTATCATAACTTTAACATATTAATAGTTTTTCTGGAAACTTTACTGACAGTGGTGTTGAGGCCGAAGGACAGAAGCTTAGGTGATACAGCAGCGGGTCGCACTGCGGTGCCCCAGCCTATTGGCGGCGAGTGGATACAGAAGCAATATGGAAGGATTGCGTGGATGAAGTGTCAGAAGCTGATGCTGCACGTCCTGTGTTGGTCAGGAAGATATGCTGGATGCCCTGAGAGCGTACAACTTTGCTGGTGGGATTCCAGGCCCTGGCCAGCCTCAGGTGGTGCCACCAGAACATCGTGCCCTGGGAGGAGGGCGCCCTGCAGCAGTGCGCTAGCCCAGCGCATGAACCCCGGCCACAAAAGCTCTCAGCTTTACCTGGCGGAGACCTCGCTCAAAGGAGAAAGGATGCTGGGTTAGGCGGAACAGCCCTGCTATCTCCGGTTTGTTGCATTCCTGTGAAGGTGGTGTCCCCAATCAGCATGTCCTGTTCCAGAATCCAGGCCCAGCCACCAACAAAGACCTCATGCTCCAGCTCAGGAACAACTTCCTTCCTGCCCAAAAGCACTCGGTGCACAGGGACTTAAAGCCAGAGAGGATCCCCAAGTGATCAGGGACAGACATTCTTAAGGAGGCAGACTTTGGACTAAGCAAGGTCCCTGGTCTAGGCGCTGGTGACACCTCCCTTTCTAGCCTCCAGGCAAAGAGGACAATGGAGACAACAAAAAATGTGACTGTGAATAAACAGTGGCTGTCCTCAGCCTGTGGCTCAGACTTCTACATGGCCCTGAAGTGTGGAAGGGACACTGCACAGAGGGCACTTTTGCCCTGAGCATTTCCATCCAGGCAATGATAGAAAGAATCATTAGCTGAGACCAAGAGGGACCTGGACGAGATTGTCCCTGTTGGAAAGACACAGTTAGAAAACCACAGATGGACTTGCATATTCCCCAGAAATGCAGAACTCCCATGCCTGAGGGGACCAAGCAGCTCTTGAAGGATATGTTAGGTGCTAAGCCACAGGACTGGCCTGATGTCTTTGAACCTGAATCTAGAATGGGCCCAGTCACATGTGTAGCTAAAATTCAGGGCGAAGCATCTTGGGTGTATTTAAAGGAGGTGAGTGTACTTTTCATTCTTCATGTACTTTCACTGTATCGGAGTCTTCATCCTGGGCCCAGGAGATGGTCCTGTGGAATTGGGGGAAATGTAGGGTTGAAGAGAATTGAGTGCTTTTTATCATCCCCCACCCAAATCTCAATGAGGAAATACAATGGGACTATTTCAGTATGAGTTAGAACGTCTAGAGAAGTCTTCTGAGTGGGGGGTTGGCATTTGAGCCAAGTGTCTTTACACTTTATCTCATCATCAATTAATAAATGCTCACTCTAGAAAATGCAACACATGGGAGGGTTGGTGGTTAGTTCATTTGACTTGAAGAAAAATTATGTCATTATAATTATATTATATTGTTATTATTATCTTTAAATTAAAGAAGACATTAAGAATTTTCCTTAGGTTGCCTAGCATGTAATGGGTACTCCAGGTTTGTTCCTTCAAATTTCAGGGAGCTCTCTATTACCTCTTTGTATTATATACACACAGACATTCTATTAATCCCATTATTTCGGTGATAGCTGAAAAAAAAATAAAAGGAAGGAAAAAGGCAGATTTGGTAGGAAATACCAGGAACAGAAAGCTCATTCCGTAGTATGGAAACCTTTATTGGTGACACTAGTGCAAACCTGGTGCTGGGGTTCTGGTGAAGTTGAATGGAAGGTGTCTCACTCTGTGCAGGGCTGACTGGGTTTGTGGTAGAGGTCACAGGAGTAACGTGAAAGTGTCTTTCCAACCATCTCCAGCGCATCTCTTCTCATTTCTGTGCTGCAACCCTAACTACGGGAATCCTTAGCACCTGTGAAGGCATTCTCACGAGTAGAAATTGGTTCAAATTGATGTTTCTTGGAGGGGACAAGCAGAACTAGAAATCCCTATACTGCCATCTTGCTGGTCCCAGAAACTTTTTCTTCCAATGAAGTCATGAACTCATTCACATTGTCCTTCCACCTGTTTTTTATTTGTTTGTTTGTTTTTTGCTTGGAGCATCTTAGAAACTTAGACACACATTTTAACATTTATGGCTCTCCGTCAGGTACAGCATCTATAGAGCGGAAAACACTCTATTAAATTGATTATAATATCAGTTAAGAAAAGATTAAGGTGTAATTAATATTCAACCACATTAGGGATTTCAGATTATTACTACCTGACCTATTTAATAAATACGAGTGTGGTGCTGGAGCGGTAGAGAAGGGCCAATGGGAAATAAATACTAAAGTATCTAGCTTTGACTTGAGGGAAACAAATGCTCAACAGAAATTCTAAAGCAGCTACAAACCAATGAAAGCTATTCTTCATAATTTACAATGCCAGACTACACTGCCTTTACTTTAGGATAAATTTTAAGTAGGTAACTGCTGTTTGTAAGAGCATGTACTTTTAAATAAGACTTATATGCTTTAACCATTAAAAACCACACATCCCTTTCTCTGACTCCCTAACACATTTTTCAGACTTGGGTGATACTACGTCCATACTCATCTGTTTCATTATTGTATGAACTTTGATATTTTCCCTTCCCAAATGGATAGTAACAAGTTTTCAGTCTGTTCGAAGCAAAAATCATTCCAGTTTTTATCATAATAACCTCATTCCAGCACTCTCCATTTTTAGCCTGAGAAGGGCAGACCTAGTGACAGGTGTCCCTAGTAACTTTCTTGCCTTGAAAAACAAAAAGTATACATTAAATCTATACCATGTCATGTGATAAAATAAATGGCTAAACTTCTACTGAATTCTGAGGTTCTGGAATGGATTCCTTTCTCCCCTCTCTGAAATTGGGTAGAATTCTGATGAAACCAGACTAAGCTTTAAATCAAAGCATCCCTCAATTCAGCCACAGCTCTCTGTCTTCCAGGAATAGCTTTGGTGAAGAAATGGCGCTATTTTGGATTTTGCACCCAGATGGCAATGCAAAATGAGGTGAACTTGTCTCATAATCTCAGAATCTTCCCAAATGTTTGCTTTGAGTACTAAGAAAATAGTTTGTAAGGCTGAACTTGTGGTGGAGGAGAAGGCACAGATATCTTTCCTAAATTGATTTTCATGTGCATAAGACAAATGCATTTGCCACATGACTTTTCATACCATTCAATGATTTTATGAAGCAAATATGTTTGTTACTAAAAAGGACTGCTCATCATGCTGTGACCCTGAGTGCATAATCTCCTCAAATTCCTCTTCCCCTCTTGGATTTGGGTGTTAAGAATACATGCAGGCATGATATATTAATTTAAAAATCAATATTGAAAGCCCTTAAGTGGATAAAGCTCTACCTGGCCTCTTGGTTTGAATAACTCCATACCTATAGCTCTCCTAGTTTGTCACCAAAAAGCCAATATCCTGCAAGAGAAATGCTCAAATTGTCAAGCTTCATAGACTCTATTTGATTAGCATATATGGCAATTCTTATCTGTGAAATGTGCGTATGAGCAAACAGGTTTGATATCTATATGTCCTATTGCAACCTATATCTCTTACTTGAAATAATTACTCCAACTGCAGAGCAGATCTAGCATCTCTTCTTTTCTTCTTCTTCTTTTTTAAATTTTTTTTCAAGTTATAAGACTAAGTCATTAGTTTATTAATATTTTCCCAGTATTATTGAATTGTTTATCCTTTAAATATGTAGGTGGGTACTTTAGGCCAGCAGGAGGCATTAACTCATTCTTTGAAAAGTAATTATAAATATGATGATTTGGAAACTGGACTAATGAACTCAAAGAACCCAACTCAGTGCTAGAGAGACAGTAAAAAACTGAGCGATTTGAGTTGAGCAATGACAGAAATCTTTGATTAGAAAGGAATTGGAACCCATACGCACTATGTATTATGGGGTTAAGTGGTGGTAGTGGTGGCTGTGGTGTGTGTGAGACTAGATTATTATATAGCAAACATTCACTGCCTCCCAGTTGACTCCAATGTAAGAAGTTTTTTGCTTTGCTTTTGATGTTTGGTTTTAGATAATGGAATATTGAACAAACAAAAGTTCAAAATGTGTAGCTGTGCTTGCTTTTGAGGCTCCTGCATTTCACCATAAGAAGACTGTACTGCAAATGAGGGCTGGTCTGATGAGGGAAGGAGTGACATAAAGCAGCTATGATGCAACATACAGCTTGGAACCTAGCACAGCTCTGCTTAAAGCAGCTATCGTCAAGCTGACCCACAGACCTGTGTGTGAGCAGAATGTTATTGTATATCTCTAAATTTCGTGGAGTGCTTATTTTACAGCATTACTGTGAAAATAGCTAATATGATGTATATGTATTTATTCTTCATAGCTTTCTTCTAATAGGATTTTCTCTCACTGATTATAGCAGGGATTCTGAGCATGAACTATAAGTAAAATAACCTATGTTCAAATTCTTTCTCCTCCACCTGTTATTTCCTGTGGGACTTTGGACTTGAACTTACATAAGACTTGGAACTCCAAATCAGAAAATAAAATTCTCATAGTGATATTTACCCCATAGAGTTTCTGTTAATATTAAGCATTACAATGTATGCCAACTGTGAACATAATATCTGAAACATAGGGCAAAATATATAATAGTCATTGTTATCATTTTAATTGCTTATGGTTAGTACATAAGCATATAGAGTTAAAATATTTACTTATTTATTTATTTATTATTGATTTTAGTGTGAGAAAAGGTAGAGAGGGAGAAAAGGAGTGAGAAATATCTTTTTTTTTAAGAGAGAGAGAGAGAAAGGGAGTGAGACATATCTATTTGTTGTTTCACTTATTTATGCATTCATTAGTTGATTCTTGTATATGTCTTGACTGAAGATCGAACCCACAACTTGGGCATATCATGATGATCCTCTAACCAACTGAGCTACCAGGGCCATAGTAAATTTACTTTTATACTGTGCTACACTGGATGTCAAATGTTCTGAACTCTGTGATACATATCCTGAGTAAGCCATTTGTGTGTACCTGTATAAATGAAACAAGTAGCTACTTCAACTGCAAGAATAAATCCCAGAAGTGATTAATACAAGTTAAAGGACCACTTCTAGCAAGTTCAGTTTATTCACATAGCAGCAAACATGCCAGACTCAGTCAGTTTTACTATCATGAACTTTAGACTCCAAGTCCATTTGTGAGTGTAATAAATGACATCACCATATTACAAGCCTAAATGATGAGTTGAAAATGTATTCAAAATATGTGTTTTATTACTGGAAGAGGCAGATCAATACTTAAATATTATTATTTTTTTAAAAATGTATCTTTTTAAAGTTACCTTTATTATTGAAAGTATTACAGATGTCCCCCCCCATTTTTTCTCACTGACCCCCTCCACCTTGCACCCACCTCTCCCAGGCCTTCACCACACTATTGTTGAGAGTATGAGAGATGTCCCCTCTATTTTTCCCCTCTACCTGGTTACTGTCCAGCCCCGGGCCTATTGGTCACTACCTTTTATTTTCTGTCCATGGGCAATGCATATGTGCATATAAATTCATTGGTTAATATTTAAATATTCATCATTTGGTATCTTTTAAAACCATTAATTGGATAATAGATAATATTTTGTTTAGTTTTATGGGGCTCTAATGTGAAATTCTTAAAGGAATTTAAAGAGAATGCAAACATAATTTCACATTAAGAAGTTGAAAATTAATTGAATCCTAGTTCCAAGTACCATTTGACCCTCTTATTGCTAAAAGTTGTTCTAATATTTCATTAACTCATTATTGTAATAGAAATCACAGTAGAAAAGGGGAATTAACAGGCTAGGCAATTATCAGTTATCCTATCTAATAAAAGAGTAATATGAAAATTAACCATTACTCTATCATGCCATCACTCCATCACAAAGATGGCGGCAGCCACCGAGCTGGAGTGAGGAGGAAGCTTGGGTTGCCCCCAGTGATGGAGGAATCCAAGCTACCAGCCTTCCCTGGCTGGCCCTGAGCTTTGCTCAAGGCTACAAAGTTTCAATTATAGAAGATCAATAAATCCCAGATACCTGCTGAAAAAAGAAAAAGAAAAAGAAAAAAAAAAGGAGTGGCTGGGAGCTTGGGCTGCCAGGGGGCTTGGCCAGCCCGA
>NW_006297832.1:211979-221222 GCF_000327345.1 Myotis davidii
CATAGTAAATTTACTTTTATACTGTGCTACACTGGATGTCAAATGTTCTGAACTCTGTGATACATATCCTGAGTAAGCCATTTGTGTGTACCTGTATAAATGAAACAAGTAGCTACTTCAACTGCAAGAATAAATCCCAGAAGTGATTAATACAAGTTAAAGGACCACTTCTAGCAAGTTCAGTTTATTCACATAGCAGCAAACATGCCAGACTCAGTCAGTTTTACTATCATGAACTTTAGACTCCAAGTCCATTTGTGAGTGTAATAAATGACATCACCATATTACAAGCCTAAATGATGAGTTGAAAATGTATTCAAAATATGTGTTTTATTACTGGAAGAGGCAGATCAATACTTAAATATTATTATTTTTTTAAAAATGTATCTTTTTAAAGTTACCTTTATTATTGAAAGTATTACAGATGTCCCCCCCCATTTTTTCTCACTGACCCCCTCCACCTTGCACCCACCTCTCCCAGGCCTTCACCACACTATTGTTGAGAGTATGACAGATGTCCCCTCTATTTTTCCCCTCTACCTGGTTACTGTCCAGCCCCGGGCCTATTGGTCACTACCTTATTTTCTGTGTCCATGGGCAATGCATATGTGCATATAAATTCATTGGTTAATATTTAAATATTCATCATTTGGTATCTTTTAAAACCATTAATTGGATAATAGATAATATTTTGTTTAGTTTTATGGGGCTCTAATGTGAAATTCTTAAAGGAATTTAAAGAGAATGCAAACATAATTTCACATTAAGAAGTTGAAAATTAATTGAATCCTAGTTCCAAGTACCATTTGACCCTCTTATTGCTAAAAGTTGTTCTAATATTTCATTAACTCATTATTGTAATAGAAATCACAGTAGAAAAGGGGAATTAACAGGCTAGGCAATTATCAGTTATCCTATCTAATAAAAGAGTAATATGAAAATTAACCATTACTCTATCATGCCATCACTCCATCACAAAGATGGCGGCAGCCACCGAGCTGGAGTGAGGAGGAAGCTTGGGTTGCCCCCAGTGATGGAGGAATCCAAGCTACCAGCCTTCCCTGGCTGGCCCTGAGCTTTGCTCAAGGCTACAAAGTTTCAATTATAGAAGATCAATAAATCCCAGATACCTGCTGAAAAAAGAAAAAGAAAAAGAAAAAAAAAAGGAGTGGCTGGGAGCTTGGGCTGCCAGGGGGCTTGGCCAGCCTGAAAACAGCCCTCAACCCCTCACCCAGTCTGGCCACACTCCCATGGTGATGGTCCCCAATGGGGGGCTTGACCAGCCTGCAAACAGCTACTAGCCCCTCACCCAAGCTGGCCAGTCACCACAGTGAGTACTCCCACCCTGAAGGGGGTGTGACCAGCCTGAAAAATGGCCTCAACCCTTCACCCAGGCTGGCCAGGCACCCCAGCAGGACACCCACCCTGATCCGGAACACCCGTCAGGGCAAGCCAGCTGGCCCCCACCCATGCACCAGGCCTCTATCCTATATAATAAAAGGGTAATATACAAATTGTCCTTAACAGCAGACCGACTGGGAATGACTGGTCACAATGACACACCCTGACCACCAGGTAGCAGACGCTCAATGCAGGAGCTGCCCCCTGGTGGTCAGTGTGCTCCCACAGGGGGAGCTCTGCTCAGCCACAAGCCAGGCTGATGGCTGCCAGTACAGTGGTGGTGGGAGCCTCTCCTGCCTCCTCAGCAGCGCTAAGGCTGTCCAACTGCAGCTTAGGCCTGCTCTCTGCTGGCAAGTGGACATCCCCTGAGTGCTCCCGGGCTGCCAGAGGGATGTCTGACTGCCAGCTTACACCTGATCCCTCGGGGAGCAGGCCTAAGCCAGCAGGTGGACATCTCCTGAAGGGTCCCAGACTATGAGAGGGCACAGGCTGGGCTGAGGGACCCTCCCCCGAGTGCACAAATTTTTGTGCACCGGGCTTCTAGTTAGGTATATAAAACATAATAAATAAAACTGTGAGGATATGGAGATTAAAGGGTGTAAGGGTAGTGTGATGATAACATGTCTAAGTAACAAGAATTTTTATTCTTCTTTTGTACACTTTATTTTTCAGGCTATGCAAACAAGTCATACGTAAATTAATTCTGAAATAATCAATTTACTCATGAAATTATATAGGCAGCTTTTTAAAAACATAGTTAATAAAGAAAGTTTATTTTTGCAACATAAAGTAATAAAAATCCCATCTGTTTGTAATCAATAATTTCATTTATTCTAAAAATATTTTTTAAAGTTTTTATAGCTTTTTTTAAAAAGCAGTTTTAGGTTTACAAAATCTTGTGCAGAAAGAACAAAGTTGCTTATATTATATTATAATAGAGTGATATATTTGCAACAATTGATGGACCAACATTGATATAATATTATTAACTGAAGAGCATGGTTTTCATTTATGTCCACTCTTTGAGCTATAAAATTTTGACAAAGGCCAAAACCGGTTTGACTCAGTGGATAGAGTGTCGGCTTGCGGACTGAAGGGTCCCAGGTTCGATTCTGGTCAAGGGCATGTACCTGGGTTGCAGGCACATCCCCAGTGGGAGATGTGCAGGAGGCAGCTGATCGATGTTTCTCTCTCATTGATGTTTCTAGCTCTCTATCTCTCTCCCTTCTTCTCTGTAAAAAATCAATAAAATATATTTAAAAAAAAATTTTGACAAAGGCTTACTAGTAGCATTGTGTGTCCACCTTTGGAGCATAATATAGAATAGTTTCACTGCCCTAAAAATGCTTTCCTTCACGTAGTCATCCCAACTCCCTTTGTTCTAAACTCCTGGAAAACAGTGAATTTCAGTGTATCAACAGATTTTCCTTTTCCAGAATCTTATATAGTTGGAATCATATAGTATGTCACTTTCAAGTTGACTTCTTTTACTTAGCATTTAAATTTCCACCATGATTTTTGAAACTTTATAGTTTATTTCTTGCCAGTTTTTCCAATTATGAATAAAAGTGCTATAAACATTCATTTGTAGATTTTTTGTGTGGACATAAGTTTTAATCTTATTTGGGTACATATCTAAGAGTGTGATTCTGGGATCATATTATAAGCCAATATTCTTTTTTGTAAGAGACTTCCAAACTGTCTTGTAAAAAGGTTATATCATTTGGCATTCCAGCCAATAGTGAATGAGTGTTCCTGACATTTGGTGTTGTCAGTATTTTGCATTTTAACCATCTAATAGGTATGTAGTTGTATGTAAATGATGTCTTAATTTGAGCTTCCTTCGTGACATCTGATGTTGAACACATTTTATATGATTATGTCATCTGTATATTTTCTTTGGTGAGATGACTATTCAAATGTATTGCCTATTGTTTCAATTTTTTTCTTATTGTTCAGTATTATAAGCCCTTGTATATTTTGAATACCAGGTGTTAACCTGATATGTGTTTAGAAGTATTGTATCCCTGTTTGTGAATAGTCTTTTTGCTCTCATAATTGCAGATAAGAAAAACAAAAATAACAAAAATAAACTTACAAAACATCTTTTTATGTCAAATAAAGGGCATCTGCAGAAACACATTAAAACAAATCAAACCTACAGTTATTTAATTGAGAATGGCTGGATTTTTTTTCTAAGATTAGGAACAAGGTGTAAATGATGATTCTCACTTTATTCATTATTTTACAGGAGGGTCTAGCCAGTGCAATAAGGTAAGCAAAGGAAAGACAAGATATCAAATTAGAAAGAAAGAAGCTTAAGTGTGTTTAATTTACATTTGATATGATAATACATGTAGAAAAGCTGATTAATTCTACAAAAATAAAACAAGACATACCATTCACGCAAGATTAGCAAGGTTACAAAATAACATTAACATACATATATCAATTGTATCTCTATACTGTTATACAAACTTGGAATTAAATTTAAAAACAGTACTACTTATAATAGCAACAAAATATGAAATACTTAGAGATAAATCTGACATAATATGTTCAAGATTGGTATAATAAATGATATAAAACATTACTGAGATAATTAAGACCTAAATAAATGTTGAGAAATCCCATGTTCATGAATCAGAACAATAAATACTAAGATTTTCTTTTGCCAAATTAACTTATAGTTCCAATACAATCCCAATCAAAATCCTAGTGGGTTTTTATTGCAGAAATTTACGCAGTCAAATCTATAATTTATGGGGAAATGAATTATGTGAATATCTAACACAACTTTATTTCAAAATTTAGTATGAAGTTACAATAATTCAGATAGTCTGGTAACGGTATAAAAACAGACAGCCAGGCTGGTGTGACTCAGTGGGTGAGAGTGGACCTATGAAGCAGGAGGTCACAGTTCAATTTCCGGTCACGGCACATGCTTGATCCCCAGTGTGGGGCATGCAGGAGGCAGCAGATCAATTATTCTCTCTCATTATTGATGTTTCTATCTCTCTCTCCCTCTTCCTTCCTCTTTGAAGTCAATAAAAATATTTTTTAAAAATAAATTAATTAAAATAGACAGAAATATCAATGAAACTGAGTAGAGACTACTGAAATAGGTTTATACTTATGATGACAATTGACTTTCAACAAAGGTACTATGCCAATTCAGAGAAGTAAGGACAATTTTTAACAAATGGTGCTGAGACAATTGGACAATCATATTAAAAAATTATTTTCACTATATACCTCATGCTATATACAAAGCTCAACTTAAAATGTATTATAAAACAACTATGAAACCTAAGTCTATAAAACTATTAGATAACATAATATGAGAAAATATTTTATGACCAAGGTTAACCAAAAGTTTTTTAGACATAATACCAAAAGTATAATGTGTATTTAAAATTTTATATTTGCTTTTATCATATTAAAATTTTAAATATTTTTTCTTTTCTAAATAAATTGTTGAGATAATGGAAATACAGGTCATAACCTAGGAAAATATATTTGCCAATGGTTTTTCTGATAAAGGAATTATATCCATCATATATAAACCAGTTATAAGAAAACTATGAAATAGTTTGGATGTTTCTTAAAAAGTTGAACATATATTTTTGACTAGCCATTTTACTTCTATAAAATTTACCTAAGAGAAATTAAAGCATATGTCCCTACCAAAAAGTGGGCTTGTGTTCATACCAGTTTTACCTATAATCATCAAAAAAGTGGAAAGATCCCAAATGTCCATCAGCAGATGAATGGAAAAATCTATAATAATAAAAGGGTAATATGCTAATTAGACTGAACATCCTTCCGGACTTCATTCCAGACACCCTTCTGGACAAAGCCAGGGCCAGAGGGAAGCCCTTGTCCCAGGTGCCTGAGGGCAGCAAGAGGGAAACCAGCCCGGGTCCCGGGTGCCAGAGGGAAGCCAGTGCCAGCAGCCAGGGAAAGAAAGATTTGCTCTTGCATGAATTTCGTGTCGGGCCTCTAGTAATGTTATAAATGCTACTCTTCAGTAAGAAGGTGTACTGATATTTGCAACAACATAGATGAATTTAAAAATGATTATACAAAACCAAACAAACAGATAAAAAAGAAGGTAAAACTGTTCATAATGTCATTTATATAAAATCCTAAAAAAATAAAATAGTCTATTTAACAGAAAAGAGATCAATGGTTTCTTGGAGAGATTATGGGATGGGTGGTAAGAGGGAGAGATTGCAAAGGAACATGAGGAGACTTTTAGTGTGATTGATGTGCTCATGTCCTTCACTGTAGTGAGGAATTCATAGATATATACATTGCAAAACTTATAGATTCTACAGCTCAAATATAGCTAACATACTAAATATCAATTATACCTGAATCATTTTTTTAAAGGTGAATCTTTTCTACTCTATAAAGGTAAGAAGAAAAATTATCTAGATTTACATATCTGCATACTATTTTTTTACTTTATTTTTTAATTTTTAATTTTAATCCTCACCCCAGGATATTTTTCCATTGATTTTCAGATAGAGTGGAAGAGAGAGGAAAAGAAAGTCAGAAATATTGATGTGAGAGAAGCACATCGATTGGTTGCCTCCTGCATGCACCCCAACCAAGGCCTAAGCCTGGGTGGAGCACGCAACCGAGGTATATGCCCTTGACCAGAATCTAACCCAGGGCCCTTGGGTCTCCAATCCTACTCTGTATCCACTGAGCGAAACTGGCTAAGGCTCTGTGTACTATTTTAGAATTCATTTGTTGATGCACACTTTACACATTCACTACCTTAATTTTATAACATCCCTTGGAGATAGCTTTGGAGGCTGGAGGTGAACATAATTATCCTTATCATTTATTTAAAAATAAATAAATAAGAAACGAGTTCTGAGGTATGTAGAGAAATACATGGAATCACTAAACAGGCCTATGGCAGGGAGGGTAACTATAATAAGCTAAATGTTTGTGTGGGAAGATTAACACTCAATTTGTTTGGGTCAGATTAGAACATATGGACTGATATAAATCTTTGCCAGCTCCATCACTCACTTGGGGCATCTGCCACTGACCATTGATGGACACTAATTCAGATCATATGGCTCATCTGTCATTTTAGAATGACAGTCCAAATTTGTCACTTATGAAGGTTTCTGGTCTGGCAGGCTCACATGAAAGTCTAAGGTTGGAGTATGTTGGTGGCCAAGCGATTAAATAATGAATAGAAACATGTATACACAGAGAAAAATTTAATACCAAGTGATTTCTGCACAAAATGAAAATGGTTTCTCTACCCAACTCGGGTCCATAGGGACTCTGACTCCAAATCCTGACATAATTTGTTAATCTAAGCTGGTAGCAGTTGAATAGGGATAGAAAGAAAGAATGATTGAAATCTGGCACAACTTCTAATCAAATAAACCTCACTTGAATTTCTTTTCTACATCAGTAATTTAGCTTTTTAGAATTTAGATTTTTAATAGATTTTTACTTGGAGTAGGAATAGATTATCGAGGAGACTCAGAGCAGGGAAATAAAAAGGGTGAGGAGGCTGACCAAGTTCAGCTTCAGTTAGAAATCTGTTCTGAACACACACATATCAGGCTAGTATTAGACGACCCTACTCTCTAACCACCAATAGTCTTGCAGTAGTGGATACATGACCCAAACTGAGGAAGGGATGCATATCTTTTCCTAACTCCGTGTGACTGTATTGTCCTGGCCTCTGAGCTGCTGTGTCAGCAACACAAAGCTAGTCATAGGTTTATATTTTAGGAGTTTAGACCCTTTCAAGGACCCATTTGGTAGTCTGAGACCAGCAAATGTAGCATGTGAGCATGCGCGCTCTCACTTTTCCACCAGTTCTCTCTTCTCTCTCTCTCTCTCTCTCTCTCTTCCACCAGTTCTCTCTCCTCTCTCTCTCTCTCTCTCTCTCTCTCTCATAAATCTAGAGAAATAATTTTTATTGCTATGTGTGTGTTTTTTTCAGGATAGAAGAGATTCACCTTTTATTACCACAACTCTAACCAAATAAGCTTACTAGCCAAGTTTGAGATTCACTTTTAAACATTTATTCAGGTGAAGTTGATGTAAAATATGCTTTGTAGCCCAGCCTGCTTGGCTCATTAGTTGAGCTTCCAATGTATCAGGAGGTCACGCTTCGATTCTTAGTCAGTGCACATGCCCAGGTTGCAGGCTTAATCCCCAATGTGGGACGTGCAGGCGGCAGTCGATCAATGATTTTCTCTCATCATTGATGTTTCTCTCTCTCTCTCTCTCTCTCTCTCTCTCTCTCTCTCTCTCTCTCTCTCTCTCTCTCTCTCTCTCTCTCTCTCTCTCTCTCTCTCTCTCTCTCTCTCTCTCTCTCTCTCTCTCTCTCTCTCTCTCTCTCTCTCTCCCTTCCTCTCTGAAATCAATAAAAATATATTTTTTAAAATATGATAAATGTATTTGAACTGCATATCAATTTTACTATAATGTATCTATTTGCAACTATTTTTCTTTCTGTTTATCAGAGAGACTGGATTTCATCCTACTTCACCTTGGGACCTTTCTCTATTTCTACCTATAGGCTTCTTTATATTCTTCTATTTATTTATAATAAATTAACCTATATGTAAGCTACCTGGACTGAATTTTTGTTTTTTGTGTTTTTTTTTTAAATTTATTTTTCCCAGATAAGATTGTACACAAAGATAAGAAAGTTTTGACATTTAAATGCTATAATAATTTATAGTGAGGAGAAACTTAGTTCATAAACTATTTGTGAAAGATGATGGGTTAATTTCTCCTTCAATATTCCTAGGACATAAGACCTGAGCATATATAGCCATTATGTCAAGAATCTGTGTACAATTAATGCAGCACTAGAATGACTGAAAATGCTTTTTATTTTGAATTGAAATTTATCTCTGTATAAATTTTACCCAACAGTCTAACTCATATTCTCTTGAAATATCACGAGATATAGTAGGGGTTAAAGAATGTAGACACTGGCTTCAGACACCAGGTCAGCCATTTTCTGGTATTATGACCTTAGACAAGGTATTGAACTTTGTTCTATTTGATTTCCAAGTTGTTGTGGTGATAAAAAAGCATAAAGTAGATAATTTATTTGGATCAGTCTGTTTACTAAGCACTACTGTCTGCTTCAGATTGATAATCAGAAGTTATTTTAATAACTAGAGGCCCAATGTACAAAATCTGTGCAAGAGTAGGCTTTTCCTCCCCCGGCTCCCAACATCAGCTTCCCTCCAGCCCCTGGCAGGCACCCAGGACCCGGGCTAGCCTCCCTCTGACCACCCACAGGCACCTGGGGCTCGGGCTTTGCTCGGGCTTCCCTCCAGTCCAGGCTTCGTCCAGAAGGACATCTAGAATGACATCCGGAAGGACGTCTGGTCTAATTAGCATATTACCCTTTTATTATTATAGAGTATCATTTGATAGCTAGTTGGGAAAAATCCTAAGGTATTTTTTTTTAGTTAAATTTATTAGGGATAATATTTGGTTAATAGCATTGTATAAATTTAATGTATACAACTTCATAATATGACATTGGTATACCCCACTCACCATCAAATGCCTAGTGTTGTTCCATCACCATGTATTTGATCCCCTTGACCTCTTCATCTTTCTGTATCCCCCTCTGCCTCTGGTAACCATCGTTCTGTTGTCTGCATTTATGAATTTGTTTTGTTTGTTCACTTGGCTTGTTCCTTTTTGTTTATAGCACACATAAGTGAAATCAAAGTGCTTGGTCCTTTTCCATCTAACTTACTTCACTTAACAAAATGCTCTCAAGATCCATTCATGTTGTTGTAAACTGCAATACTTCTATGTTTTTTT
>NW_006297832.1:221476-235496 GCF_000327345.1 Myotis davidii
GACAAACACATAATTAATAATTAACTAAATATAAGTCAGAGATGTGGGGCAGTACAAAGATCATTTGTGATAAAGAAATAGGTCTGTGCCAAGAACTGATTGTGAGTTTTATTAAATGTATAATCTATTCAGGTCAATATGAGCTCTTCTTTTGAAACACAGCAAAGTTAACTGAAATATTGTTGAGTTTTCCTGTTAAGTCAGGACGCCAGTAGTTAGCACAATTTATCATCAGGACCATGAGAAACAACTACGGCCATGTGTATGCCTCCCTAACCTTCACAAATAAGTGGAAATGTTACTAGGGAAATTATTGAAAATCTGACTCATCAGCTTTATCTTTCAATGAAGAAGTCTGTACTATTGTTCAGCAACATGGTTTCATAATATATTTTTCTTTATCTTATGCAAACAAACATCCACATGATAGTTTCAATCATATTCCATTCTAATCCAGAGACTCTGGTGGGAACTTTAAAGACTCATGACTTTCACAGGAAATGCTACCACCTGGAAAAGAGTCTCCCAGCTTTAAGTACAGCATCAAAACAGAGTGTTTCTAGGAAACCTTCCATAAGGTGAAATGGTACAATATGAAAGAGCAGTTGCCATTAATTTCCATGGAAAAAGTTTCTGAGCTTTTCTAGACCCCAAATTCAATATACCTGCAATGTCTTTTTTTTTTCCATTCACCACCAAAACATTTAATTACATCCAGGTTTATGCTAAGCATAACACCCTTATGTGTAGATGCTCTCTTAGTCTTTTCTGATACTTTAGAGCGCATCTTGCTAACAGATGCACAAAGTAAATTGACATAAAGCCCAGATGCTCACAGACACAGTTCAAAGCTCAGGTGCTTGATGCTGTGATGAAATTTATTTATATTTATTTTTTAATGTAGTTCCTGGGGAAAGAGCTTGGCTGGGTCACTCCCTCTTCCCTGGGCTGGACTGCCTGTATAAAGGCTTGCTGCAAAAAAAAAAAAAAAATGTTTACCACTATATTCACAGTTTGCCTTTTTTTGCAAAAGCAAAATTTCTCTTCAGATTTGTTGTTGTTGTTGTTAGCAAAGGTAGATACTAATGTAATCTTTTGTAAGAGCAAAGTGGTATAAGGCAAACTTTTGAAAAGCAGAGAGAGAATACTTCTATTGGGGTATTTATGGACCTTTGTGTCATTGTTAGAACTCTCTAGTGCTGAAGAATTTTCAATAATTTAACTATACAATTAAGTCCATCTGCTCCTCTAAAGGTTCAAGAAGTCTATATTAGGTTTTATTTTCTTCACAAGTTCTTCTGGTATGATTTATAGCATTCTGTGTACACTGGTATGCTCATTCATAGAGTTCCTAACACATGTCAGATACAAGACATAGAACAATGGCAGGATAAAGAAGATCACTGCCATCACGAGACTTCCATTCCATCTTATCATATATATTTATATAACTAGAGGTCTGATGCATGAAATTTGTGCAAGAGTAGGCCTTCCTTCCCCCCTGACAGCCGGCACTGGCTTCCCTCTGGCACCCGGGACCCAGGCTTCCCTCACAACCCCAGCTTCTCTGGAAGGTAGTCCAAATGACGTCTGGTATAATTAGCATATCATGCTTTTATTATTATAGATGTAATACCCAAGGATATTGTAATTTTTCAGAAAAACAGCTGAGATACATAGGGCTGACCAACATATGAGCTAGTAGACAATATGACCCCACATTTTATGATTCAGTACAGTGGGCAAGCAGCAGTGGAAGCATTAGACATTCATAAGAGTCAGAACTGAGACCATTTAGTACATGCAGAATTATGACATTTATTTATTTTTATTTTTTATTTTTAATGTATGTTTATTGATTTCAGAGGAAGGGAAAGGGTAAGAGAGATAGAAACATCAATGATGAAAGAATCATTGATCAGCTGCCTCCTGCCCCTACAGGGATTGAGCCCTCAACCTGGCTTGTGCTCTTGACCAGAATCAAACCCAGGACTCTTCAGTTCACAGTCTGATGCTCTATCCACTGAGCAAAACCAGCGAGGGCCAGAATTATGAAATTTAGAGGTGAGTCAGAGTAATTAATCAATGATTATACATCCATTCACTTATTTAGTCATTTAATAATAAATTAGTATATTTATTAAAAGTGATATACCAGAAACTCTTTTAGGAGCAGAAATTATTTTTGAAATATTGTTTTCTGTTGATACTAAGAGAGATAAAAAGTAGGAAAACCAGTGATTTCATCATTTGTGATAAGCACAGCGTTAATGGAAAAGAACAACCCAGATGAAGCCTTCAGATCTTCCCTCAAAATTCAGAGTGAACTTGAAGGATAAAATATCTTTTTGCAGGAAGAAAGTTCTAGTCAGAAACATTGGGGTATGGAAATCCACCATTCAAATATAGGTATCAGAGATCAGAGGCAAGCAAAAGACCCAGGAATAAGTGGGAGAGGAACTAAAGAAAGAAATTCACATCTCACATGTGAAATGAAGCATGACACAGCTCAGACACATTTGACTAAATGTGTGTCACTGCCTTAGTTAAGTTTGCTTGTTTGACATTTCAAAGTCTTCCCTCAAAATGTGACAGTTAAAGTGGATTCATTCTTTCACTGATTGTTAAAAACGTTAGGGAGAGTGATAGACTGTTTGATATTGAAATTTTATTCTTCTGTTGATGCTTTGAATGCCTGTGTGAATTCTGGTCCTCTAAGAAATAGATTCCAAATGGGATAAATGTGTAAATGCTGTAATGGGGAAAGACCTGAAATGGACAAAGGGGAGGCAGCAAATTAGCCTTTGGACCACTGCCGGAGTCCATTCATTGTCTTTACTAGCTGGGTTTGGACAGAGACCCCCCAGAGAAGGCTGGTGACCTTTGAGGTTCTAGTGGAGGTCAGAACTGTGAACTACCCAGTTAGTTTGAGTAGTGATGGTTGAAGCATCTCCACCTTAGTTCACTTAATTAGATCTTTGTTGATTATTGTTGATCAGATACTCCTGGAGATCTGTTGATGAGTTAATCAGGTACTCTGCCTATTCCTGAAAATTGTCTTGCTGATGTGTGTCATTAAAAACCTCTTTACCCTAAGGGCTACTCCAGATGAATAAAAGCTTGGTGAGACCTGAGCAAAGCGGGAGAAGGAAGTCTTTCGGGAGGAGGGAGTCTTTCCGGACTTGCCCGCCTGGTTCCCCGGTATTGCAAAATTATCTTGTGTCTCTTTCTTTCATTTGTTGTGAGGATCAAGGGTGTAGCAGCTGGGCTGTCAATCCAGGGTGCTCCCCTCAGCAGGTGATCTGAGTCCTGAATTTTTATCTCTGCCACAGAGACTGTGGACATAGTATATTAACTCTTGTAAGATCAGTTTGATAGTGGGGGCAATTTAAATAATAGCACTGCCCTGGCCAATATGGCTCAGTTGGTTCAAGGGTTGTCCCATGCACCAAGGGTCATGGGTCCAATTCTTGGTCAGGACACATGTCCAGGTTTCGGGTTGATCCTTGGTTGGGGCACACATTGGAGTCAACTTATCCATATCACTCTCTTTCTCTCTCTCTCTCTCAAAATCCAAACACACAGAAAAAGATAATAGCACGGCAATCCTTCTGGGACTGTAGTAGAGATCACTAAGTTAATGCCCATAATATAGTACCTGACATATAGGAATCAAGGAGAATATTCTAATCTCCAAAACACTGTTTGCCTTTTTAAAGATCTTTGCAGTTTTTATTTGCCACGATATCTAACGAAACACTAGAATTATGGAATTTATATAATAAATGCTCAATGAATAAATTATCAGCATCTACCTGCCTGTAGCCATGAAGACCAAACACATTAGCAAACCAAACTGAATTTATTATTTGCTTCCAAAAGGAAGACCGTACCTCCTGAGGAGCTGAGAGCTGTCTCACTTAGAGGGTGTGAGGAGGGATTATTTATAAAATTTGGGCCAATATTAGGTAAATTTGAGAAAGATCCAAGAAGCAGGTTTTTTCTCTGGTTTGGGTGCCGGCACAAATTGAGGGTAATTCTGAGATTGGGCACATCAATCGTTTTTATCTGGGCACACTAGGAACCAAGTAGAGCTAAAACCGTAATCACTAAAGAACCAGCAGTCTATTGTCATCTTAGCTGGGAGAGGGAGATGTTAGTTCATGTTGTGGTCAGTACAGTGCTTGTTGCGGGCTGGGCTCACACATAACGAGTTGTTCTGCTTTGTCTTGTCCCATCACCGCACAGAAGTGCCTTGTCTGATGTTGGTGTCCTGTGAGTTATTTCTGTTGAGTGGTGAGAGCCACAGCCTAACTCTCAGGGCCAGGGCCGCTACCAGCTAGCAGTTCTGTGAGTTGGTCAAATTAGGAGGAAACACAATCCACACCTAGAGAACTAATACTAAGGAGAGTCCTAAGTCAATCACATGGACCAAAACAGGAAATACAAACACAGCTTAAGGAAACTCCAGATGCCCAGGCGGATTGTGATTTAATAATAAACTCAGTGTTTTCAAACTGCTTTAGTTTTGTATATAATTAAGAGTATATTTTCTGGGATGTATTCCTGGATATTTTTAATCAACTAATACTATGTTTAGTAACTGAGTTGTCAAAAGACATACTAATTCTGTGTATGTAATCAAATTCAGGCTTTCAGGATGAAGATAAATCTGATCCTCAAAATATCCAAACATATAGTCAACCAATTTTTTCGGGATACATATGACAGCTGCTTTTCCAAACTTTGGGAAATAGGAAAAACCTATCTACATGACAGATAAAATATCAGTTTCTCGTTTTAGTTACTGGGTCTACATCTGTATTAAAGTCACAGTTCTCCATAGAATTATAATATCTTTCATAATGTGCTTTTGAAAAATTTAATGTAAATCAGCTTTCAACAAGTTGGGGCAGTTTTTCTGCCTTTGTTTGGCCTCTAAAACAATACAAGATAAATAAATCACTTGATAGTGCTTGAGATTATAACCATTTGGCAGCTTATTCAAAATGCAATCTGTGACCATTATATTGTTTTTCTAAATCCATTCACACCCTTCAAAATGTCACAACTAATCACATTGCATCTCCAGACTCCAGAGAAAAGAAACTTCATACCAGATCTATTTCTTCAGTCACAAGACTCTGTATAGTCAAGCATATAATCAGTCTTTTGTTACATTCTTTGAAAAATTTCAAACCAAAACAAAAGAATAATCCAGACAAATAAGAGATCTTTAAAAAGAATGAGGTTTCTGTTCAACTATATTATCACACTCTACATGTTCTTTCAACCTTACACCTTCCCCTTCTTTAGCTAAATTTCTGAAATTGACACACATCCATTTCTAATTGTTCTCAGTGGCACCCCTTTATCTATTGGATTAAGTCTGACAATACTTGCCTAGTTTACGGAGAAAACGGCAAGTATAATGGACAGATGACTTCAGCAGAGATAGTGTGCATAAATATTGGGCCATCTTCCAAATGAAGTTCAAAAAAATAAACATTAAGTAGTGATGCTTACAGTGTTAATGTTTGAATTCTTGGAGTACTTAATTCAATAGGATCTTATGAATTCAAAAAATATTTATACCTTAATAATCTTAAGATTGAATAAAATTCCACTAACACCAAATTCTTTATTTACAACCTTTTAACTACAAATTATAGTTATTGTGACTCCAGTTTAATTAAGTCATTAGATGACTATGAGAGACTCTGGCGTAGGCCCTTAAAGAAGACATCCCATATCACTCCTATTCTGTTCATTGCTATACTCTGTCCCCACTTAAACTGGGAGCTATTAAAGCGTCACTCTTTCATTTTCCCCATCTATAGACAGAATGCATGTAAGTGTTTCAATAGCAGGGAAGCTACAATTTTATCTCAAATCTAGTTCATCAAAGAGTCCACACACAAAAAGGATCTTGCTAAATGCCTGAAATAAGAAATATCAAATTGAATTGGGAAAACATGTTGATGAAAACAACCTATTTATTCTTGAGCATTTATTATGTATGGAGAAGAAAGAAAATAGGAAGTTTAAAAAAGATAATCTGTGCCCTTCAGAAATGTAAAATCCATAAGGGAGAGATTCAAATGTATGCCCAAGGTCATAGGACATTTAAACGGGGAGAAACACATTAATTTGGAAATGCAAAGAAGAGAGTAGTCACATTGAGCAGGGATATTGGGAATGCCTTCAGTGGAAGACACTATTTGAGATGAACTTTCAAGGATGGATAGAATTTTGATATGAGGGCAGAAGTGATAGTAACAGTCCAGATGAGTGGAGGAGCCCGAGCCAAAGAGTGAAGATGGAGGGTGTTAAATGTTGAGGGAAAAGGGTGTTTCAAGTAATTTGTGCAGAAGGAGGACAACTTTGAGCAGGAAAATAAAGAGGAAGATAGGAAGTAAGGCAAACAGCTAAGAGAATATTACATTTATTCTTTTTTTAAAATATATTTTATTGATTTTTTACAGAGAGGAATGGAGAGGAATAGAGAGATAGAAACAACAATGAGAGAGAAACATCAATCAGCTGCCTCCTGCACACCCCTTCCTGGGGATGTGCCCACAACCAAGGTACATGCCCTTGACCGGAATTGAACCTGGGACCCTTCAGTCCACAGGCTGATGTTCTATCCACTGAGCCAAACCAGTAGGGCTACATTTATTCTTGTAGGAAATAGTAAAGACCAGAAACCAGGATAGACATCCTGGGAAAAGAAAGAGGGGGGAGCTAAGAAAGAGCTACAGTGATAGACCCTGCACAACTTGATAACTGACCAATGTGGGCAAATTGAACATAAAGGGGAAAAGATGTGCTTCTTCACTCTAGGGTTTTTAGTTATGTACTTCCAAAATGACTGGAAGGACTCTGATCTATAGATAACCATACGAAAAGTGGTGAATCGGCTGTGCACAAGGGTATCAAGTGCATCTAGTGTTGTGAGAAAAAATAATGAGTATTTTGGCCAGTGGTGCATTTGAATGTGAAAGGCAGTCATCATCAGCAGCATTTTCATCATAACCTAAATTAATGCCATACTTTGTTATTGATGAGTCTATTACCTGTCTGGTATTTCACTAGGATCTCAGGTATATATAAAAAAAATAAAAAGCCATAGTGCCTGGCCTTACAAAACTTTCAATGTATCGAGGAACCATGACTAGCTAAAGAAATTAATATCAAAGTAAAAAATCATGTCCAAGACAGTACCCTGCATTATTTATATGAAATAGCACTTTAGGCTTTTCAGAACTCTTTTGTATATAGAATCGCATTTACCATTATTAAAGCCAGGTAGAAAGCAGCAATTGCCAATCCAGTTTGATCCGTAGAGGGTAGTTCTGCCAAAGGAATGAGCTATTACAGTCCAGTGTAGTTCTATGATTTGAGTCAAGGTGGTGTGATCTTTGGAAGATCGGTCAGATTTCCAAATGTCTATTTAACCAATAAAATGTTACAGTATACATTGACTTAATAAAAGCTGGGAAAGGCATTTCAGGATAAGAGAGGATAAATAGTGGTAACTAAGCAAATGTTCTAATACAGGGGCTGGCAAGCTAAGAATGAATTTTAAATGGTGGAAAAAAAGTTTAAAAAATAATATTTTGTGCCACGTTGAACCTGTGCAAAACTTAAATGTCAATGTCTATATATAAAATTTTATCTGAATATTATCATACTCACAAGTTTATGTATCATCTGTGATGGCTTTCACATTACAATGACAGGGTTGAGTAGAGATAAAAGACATTATTTGTCCTGGAAAAGTTTAAAATATTCTCTGGCTCTTTAAAGAAGTTTGCCAGCATGGTCTCAGGCAAAAAATTGACGACAACATTTTGTCAGTGATTTTGCATGGCCTCACGCATTGGTGAGGAAGAAGCCCTTAAAAGTTCCGTGTCAGAAATGGGTGGTCCCCTGTCTTCCACACACATATGAGTCTCTATGGCAGAAGGGAGCTGAGAGAAGGTGCTGAGAAGGTAGAGACGAAAGAGAGCAGGGCCCTGGGGAAGTGGAAGAAGTCTCCTGAAATGGCCTCTTGGCCGGAGGCTTGGGGACTCAGAGAAAACTTCGATGGCTCTGAAAAGTAAGCCAATTTTCTTGCTGATAACTAGATCTCGTTTGGCACTAAAACTATGGGAAACCTCAATACATAAATCTGTCTTAAAAACAAAGAATAATGCATGGACACAAACAATAGGGTGTTAAAGGCCTGGGGTCTGGAGTAGGGGTGGGATAGAAGGGGTCAATGGGAGGAAAAAAGGGGAAATATCTAATACTTTCAACAATAAAGATTTAAAAAAATAAAATAACAATGAGGTATCACCTCACACCTGTCAGAATGACTACCATCAACAAATGACAAGTGCTGGCGAGGTTGTGGAGAAAAGGAAACCCTAGTGCACTGCTGGTAGGAATGTAGACTGGGGCAGCCACTGTGGAAAACAGTATGGGGTTTCCTCAAAAATTTAAATATGGAGCTGCCATTTAACCCAGTGATCCCACTTCTAGGAATATATCCTAAGGAACCCAAAACACCAATCAGAAAGAATAGATGCACCCCTATGTTTATAGTAGTGCCATTTACAATAGCTAATATTTGTGAACAGCCCAAGTGGCCATCAGCATATGAGTGGATAAAAAAGCTGTGATATATTTACATAACAGAATACTATACAGCAGCAAAAAAGAAGGATCTCTTACCCTTTGAGACAGCATGGAAGGACCTGGAGAGTGTTATGCTAAGTGAAATAAGCCAGTCAGAAAGACAAGTACCACATGATCTCACTCAAGTGGAATCTAATGAACAAAATAAACTGTTGAACAAAATAGACCTAGAGACATAGAAGCATGGAACAGACTGTCAAATCACAGAGGGAAGGCAGGCATGGGTGAAAAGTGATCAACCAAAGAACTTGCATGCATATATGCATAACACACGGACACAGACAATAGGGTGGTGAAGGCCTGGGTGGGGGATGGGAGAGGGGTATAAGGGGTCAATGGGAGAAAAAAGGGGACATATGTAACACTTTCAACAATAAATATTAAAAACAAAACAACAAACAAACAAACAAAAAAGCAGATCCCTGAGAGTATTTTAGTAATTTTTAACTTGTTGGGATCGGGTGAGCCTCACATAAACCAAACTATCAGTAAACCAAAAAAAAAAAAAAAAAAAGTTCATAAAAGTTTATAAGGAGTGACTGTTTTATTTAGAAATAACTTTGATAACAAAAATATTTATCATTAAAATTCAGGTTAATGAAAATAATAATAGCTAGCATCTGTTGAGTGCTTACTACGTCAAAAACTATACTATTTTCTTAATCTTCACAGCAACCTGATGAACTACTGAGCACGTCTAGCATGTCTCTTTTTTAAGGTGTTTTGCAAAATAACTTGCAAGGTCTCCCTTTGTTAATGTTCAGTTCTAGGAGCTCTGATAAATATATAGTTATATAATAACACTTCCCTTAACAACCTTATTATTCCCAAAATTTCCTTATACTCTTTTGAAGTCAATACTCTTTTCTTACACACAGCTCATGATAACTGCTGATTCATACTGTGTCTTCATGCTTTTGCCTTTCCATATTACCATAAAAATGGAATTATATAATATATAGCCTTTTATTTCTGGCTTTTTTCACTTTACATAATGCATTTGAGATCCATCCATGCTGTTGCAAATATCCATGTGTGTAAGAGTAATTCATTTCTTTTTATTTGTGAAAGGTGTTACGCTGTATGGATGTAACATAGCTTGTTTATTTATAAGTTAGTGGACAGTTGGGTTGTGCTTTTTTTTGCGATTGCAAATAAAGTCACACTATGCTTGTGTCAGATATTTTTTGTATGGATTTATATTTACTGAGACATGTTTTCATTTCTCTCGGGAAGTATTACCTACAAATGAGATTGCTGGGTTGAAAAGCTTACACTTCATTTAAGAATGAGGGACTGAGCAATTATCAGGTTAAGTAACTGACCAAGATTCACAATTTGTAGAGCTCAGATTAGACTAAAGCAATCTAATCTCAGATTCCATGGTTTTAACCACCACCTCAACATGCTTAATGTAAATATATCATTGTAAGAAATTATTAGCATAAATAAGATATCTGCTTTGCTTTTCTCAATTTATTAGTTCTTTTTCTCTTTTTATAATATACTAGTGGCGGGTCTAAACTGTTAGTTGGGCATTCCTAGTGCTGCCATGGAGATGGGAGAGGCTCCTTCTGGTTGAGTGGCACTCCCCATATGGAAGTGCACTGACCACCAGGGGGCAGCTCCTGCATTGAGTGTCTGCCCCCTGGAGGCCAGTGCAAATCATAGCAACTGGTCATTTTGCCATTCAGTCAATGTGCATATTAGCCTTTTATTATTATTATATAGGATGTCCCTATTTCCCCCCCTTTGTCCCCTCTACCCAGCTCTAGCCCCCGACTTCTCTCTGGCTATCACCATACTGTTATCTGTGTCCATGGGTTGTGCATATATTTTCTTTGGCTAATCCCTTCTTTAAAATCCCTTCTTTAAATTTTCATTTTCAGATAAGTGCTTATAACTGCACTATTATATATTTTGTATTATAGCATTTAGAATTAAGGTATTTTTTAATTAAACCCTTGTAAATTTTAGCACAATTTAATAAATTATGCTAGAAGCAATTAGAAGATTTTTCATGTAATGCATACACATTTCAATTAATATTTTATTAATTTTTAATTTTTTAATTTGAAATAATCTCATCCATGTAAAAACAACTATAAAATACTACAGCATATTATATGTACCCTTCACCCAATTTCTTAGGTGTTAATAATTTAAACATAACCATTATACAACTAACAAAATTTGGAATATATTTTTCTTAGAATCTTTTAATTGGTGCATTTATGCCACTGACTTTCAGAGTGCTTACTGATAGAGTTACTACCATATCAGGCCGCTTCTGCTGCTTCTGGGGCTGGCCTGCCTTGCCGCCTGGAACCCACCGATCTCAGGTCCCAGGGAGGCAAGGCATGCCCAGCTGCTGGGGCTTTCTAGGGCGGGCCTGCCTTGCCGCCCTGGAACCTGTCGATGGGGTCCCAGAGCTGCTGGCCTGCCCTGGATGGTGGCACGCTGGTGGTTTGTGCTGTTCGGCCCTGCCCACAGTATGCAAATTAGTCGCCATCTTGGTTGGCGGTTAATTTGCATATCACGCTGATTAGCCAATGTGTGGAGTAGCAAAGTACGGTCAATTGTTTGTCTATTATTAGATAGGACTAGAGGCCTGGTGCATGAAATTCATGCATGGAGGGGGGGGTGTCCCTCAGCACAGCCTGCACCCTCTCCATTCCAGGACCCCTCGGTGGATGTCCAATGGTTGTTGGAAATCTCCCTCACAATCTGGGTCCACTGCCTCCTAACTGCTCACCTGCCTGTCTGTCTGATCACCCCTAACCACTCTGCCTGCCCGTCTGGTTGCCTCTAACTGCCCTCCCCTGTCAGCCTGGTCACCCCTAACTGCCATTGCCTCAGCCCCTGCCAACATGGCTTTGTCCAGAAGGACATCCAGAAGAATGTCCAGAAGATGTCTGGTCTAATTAGCATTAATTATTAATATAGATGTTATAAATATGGACTTTATATGGAAAAGCTCAGAGTTAGGGTCTTTGTTATAGATCCTGCTGTAGATATTTAATGTAAAAATATATTTTAAAATCTTTTTCTCAATACATGGAATTAAACATTTCTTTTGTATATATATATGAGATTAACATCTCAAGGGCAAAGTGGGTGCATGTGCACACACACACACACACACTTCTGTGGGAAATATTATTGCTTTCTAATTGGCCACTGCAAACTTGGAAATTCTTCCATGCCAGAAAATATAAACAACAAAAAATGCTTGCGTATATTGGGATTCAAATCCCTTGCCTTAAAAATGTGAAAAAAAGAGTGTCTTTTGCAAAGTTAATGACACAGTGCATGCCAAAACAGATATAAAATTGGATTGCTGTATGCCTCTGAGATTCAATATTCTCCAAATTTTTTTAATAGGTACTTCTCCTATTAAAATCAGCCTATGTAAATGTAATAAATATTTTTCAGTGTTTACTTAAATTACACTGATATTGGCCATTGAAAAAATGTTAGTATTATCATCATCATTATTAACATAATAATTTCCTCATAATTTTGAGTCCGTAAATCAACTATCACTATTACAACATTACTTATTTACATTTTCCAGAGCCTGTCATTTCTGTGGAGGGCGTTTTCAGCTTCATGGTAATCACCATCAAACCCACTGAATAACCTGACATACCTTCTTATTTCTTTATCCAATCAAAATACCTCAATCCAATTAATTTTCCTACTTTTATTGAGATATAATTGACATAATATTGTGTAAGGTTAAGGTGTAAAATGTAATTATTTGATATTTTAATTGACTTGAACTTGTTTTAGGAGACATTTTGAAAAAGATAGATTACCACTTTTGATTTCCAAACTTCTATGTCAATACTCTTTTCCTCCTCTCTGCTTTTCTAGTTATTCTTCCAAAATATATGCATTACCCCTGAAGTTAGCTTTTGTCCATGGTCACTATTGAAAAATGTATCACTGTTCAAGTTTTACTCAATGAAAACTTAATTGCTATCCCATTCCTCGCTCTAAGAAGATTTCTATATTATTCAGGAATCTTTAAACCAGGAAAAGAATTAAAATTCCCTTAAGTGTTAAAAACAAAATTAAATTTAGAAGTAAATTATTGGCAGGCTTAGCAAATGTTCTCTGAGTAGAAATTCTGGTATCATAAAGATAAAGGGATGTTTGGCTTTTAAGGCTGGTTCTCCTCCTGTTCACTCTGGGTGTCCACCCATTTATGGAGGATTCTGGGAAGCATTCACACATCATTAGCTTAATATTCCTGTTTATCAGCAGCTTAAGCCATTTCTTCTCCTTCACATTAGTGCATTTTAAAGACTTATTCTAGTATCGTTCTTATAAGATACATATAAGCTAAATCACCATTGGCTAAATGAGGGCAAGTATTTTTGGTACTTAGTATTTCTATATTTTTAACCATGTATTTTGTTTATGGTTTTGTTAAAAGAAATGATAAGACAGCAATAATAAATATACTTGTGGTTTAGTGTTCATGAAATTAGAAGAGCTGGTTTTGGATTTGGATTCACTGAGTAGGTCAGGGAAAGTTTCTGCTAACCCCAGAAATATCTCAACAAGTTTTGTAAAGCTAATGTACTGACCAGACTAAACTTATTTCTGTCCCTGACCTTTTTGTTTCCAGGCCCCCCGAGAGTACTGGACCTCCAAATTTCTAAGTGGAGTGACACTTTCTCAACCTGACTCCTCATCTAGGGGTCAAGACAGTGTGTCTTCATTGGTAATGGGTGGTGCATGTCTTCAGCAGATTAACCTTCCACTTGCTTTGGAATTCCTTTTGCTTTGGTATGTCGTAACTTTGTTTTTTGTCCTGAACTCAGACCTATAAATCTGTGAATAAAGTGTAGCTGGGTTCATTGCATTTATGTGCTTATCTCTGTAATTAAATTACAGCGCCATCAATTAACTACTATATAAATATATATTCTGGGACCCCTCGAGGGATGACCACCTGCTGGTTTAGGCCTACTCCCTGGGGGATTGGGCCTAAGCTGGCAGTCATACATCCCTCTGGCAGCCCGGGAGCCCTCAGGAAATGTCCACTTGCCAGCGGGGACCAGGCCTAAGCTGCAGTCGGACATCTTTAGCGCTGCTGAGGAGGCAGGAGAGGCTCCCACCACCACCACTATACTGGCAACTGCCATCCTGGCTTGTGGCTGAGCAGAGATCCCCCTGTGGGTGTGCACTGACCACCAGGGGGCAGCTCCTGCATTGAGCCTCTGACCCTGGTGGTGAGTGTGTATCATAGTAACCAGTCATTCTCAGTCATTTTGCTGTTAGGGTCAATTTGCATATTACCCTTTTATTATATAGGATAGAGGGG
>NW_006297832.1:235856-240660 GCF_000327345.1 Myotis davidii
GGAATGTCCAGAACATGTGCTTGACCAGTCGCTATGAGGTTCACTGACCACCTCCCATCCCTCCCCACAGCTGGCAGGCTCTAATCCCCCGACAGCAAATGAGGACCTGGGGGCAGGTGGTGGCGGTGGTCGGGGCCAGCTACTGGCAGCCGGGGAAGATGACCCTGATCACAGGCCAGGGCTAGAGACCATATTTGTGCACAAATTTTGTATGCTGAACCTCTAGTGTAATATAAGATGCCTGTATGCTCAGCACTGAGAGAACCATGATAGTAAGTGGTTTGCTAGCTTGCACGGAAGGTCTATGAACTTTCATCATATGAACATTGTGCTAGGATGTGAATGTCTTAGGGGTCTATGATGACTTAGTGATCACAAAGCACTCATATAACTGCTGCTGCTGCTACTACTACTATGACTACCACCACAGCTTATAAGGAATATAAGAATCTTTAATGAAATAACCTGTATGTGCCTCTCTATAGTCATTGTGTTAAATTATTTACAAGCATTGTCTCATTTGATATTTACCAAAACCCCATATGATTACTACATAACATTATCTATTAAAATGGAATAATAATACACTATGATGTAATATTATTATTTCCATTATAAGTGTGGGAAAATTGAAACTAGAGGTTGATAAAAAGTTGTACAAAGCTCACATAGATAGTAATGGAGTTTATAGAGAAAGAATAGGGGTCCAAGACTTAATGGATCTAAGCACAGAGGTAGGTAAGCAGATGGTAAAGATAGATGCAGTAACCCCACAGTCTCCTTCCTAAAAATTTCTGTGGAATTTACTAAGTGTCAATATTAATTATATCATCACATTTATTTATTTATTTACTTACTTACTTACTTACTTACTTCCTAACGGCTCTAAAGATGAGCCTAATAAATAAAAGCCTCTATTGCAAAAACAAAGATGTACCACAGAACTCTGTTAATGCTATTTTTTTTCTCACCTGACCCTTGTCCTACCTGACTTATACTGTTCTATATACTTATCCTAATTTTCTCCCTGACTTCTGAAATTTCAGTGTAGAACAATAATTCAATCTTAGGTCCTGCAGGACAATGTGGGTCCCTTTCCTATCTATGGAAATTATACTTAAGTTTTTAACCATTCCCTATTCTCTGCATACCTCTTTTATGTTTTCTTGCCCAAGTCACTGTGTTGATGGTCCCCAACACCACCCTCAGGCTCAGAGATTTACTGGAGGAACTCAGAAAAACAATTATACTCCTTACAGTTTATTTCAGTGAAAGGATATGGGTTAAAATCAGGAAAGGAAAATGATGCTTAAGACAGAGTCCAGGAAAGACCAAGTTCACGTTTGCAGTTGCCCTCTCCCAGTAAAGTCTTATGGACAGTGCTTCATTCTTCCAGCTGCTCTGTGTGAGCTTACTTATCATGCATGCTTTGACAGAAAATTTTAACATCTGAAGTCTTGTATATTTGATTTTGTCCATTTTATCTAGCTGTCAATTCAGTTCATATTTTCCTCGTTTGATTTTCATTTTTTTTTAAATATGAAGTGATTGTTTTTCTTAGAAATATATTTGGGTGAGCTATTTTATGGCCAGGTTTGAAAATAGGTCCTTTGGAAATTATTATTTTTTTTATTTTTTGTCAGTATCTCTTACTCACAACCCTTGGGTTGGCTTGTTGTTATAAATGCTCAGAGGGGTGTTTTATTTCCCCAACCTTCCCTTCAGAGTTTCCTCTTTAGCCAGGTATGAGGGTTCATTTCTAATTGTTTGTATAATATTCTGCCATCAACATAGAGGCGCAAGTCTCCTACGTTCAGCAAAATCACCCAAGGTTAAAAGCTGGCTTTGGGGTGTTTTACTCTTAAACCGAATAGAGAATACAGTGTAAATACTTGGTTCTTTATCTTTATTGGATATTTTCAAAATGCTGAGTTGATTCATTAGCATCTCACAATGGTTTGTGTGATTGGAGATATCATTGTCCTTATATTCTGCTAGTTGTTGACATTTTCCTTACTGATGTCTGATTATTTCATGGTTGGCCAGTAGTCATGTCTTTAGGTGGCTCCTGAGTCTAAAACATGATCCCCATAGTCTTTGCTAGATTCTTTTTTTTCTGTTCCTACAAGGTATTCTCAGCTAATTTCATGTTTCATTCTCCAACCAAGAAGCAGCCATTTCTCTAAGGAACCCATAAATCGTCTACAAACCAGAAGTATTCATTGCCATTAAAATCACTCATTGGTTTTAAATAAATCACTAACTTGAATTTAAATTTGTTCTAAAATTTTAGAAATTATTTATATGGTTAAAAAGAAAAATCTAAAAAATGGCATATTATAAAAAATTCAGTGTCTAAATGTGTTCTTTTTATCTGTCCTATTAACTCTTTCTTACTGAGTCAATTTGTTTTGTTTTATGTATAATCTTTTGACATTTTAACAGATTTAAGTATAAAAAAATGCTTCTCTTTTTTATTAATTTTAGCCTTCACACATGCTGTATACACTTAAATTTTAATCTAGCAGTATAATCTGAATACATTCTGCAATGATAAATAAAGATATAACTTATTTTTTCAGTTACCTGCTACTTCTTGGTATAATTTTGCCATAACTTGGTTAATATTTTGGATATTTATAAGTTTTGGGATTTTTAAAATATTGCTTAGTAATACATATGTTTTGCATATTTTGTAGCACTTCTTTTTATATGATTATTTTGGATACATAATCTACCATAGTGCAAGAAATGGAAGTTTAAATGTGGCAATAATGACTATACTCATCATATATGTAAGGAAACTGAACCTCAAAGTAACTTGTCTAGGACTATACAGTTAACATTTAATACTAAAACCAGATTCTAATTCTTCAGGGACTCAAATCCATTCAGTTTAATTGCTAACACAATAAATAATATTTTCTAAATACGATCTGAATTGATATTCCACCAATCACACACTTGAAGACAGCTGGAATGATAACATGAATTATTCAGCTTTATCTGAGAGCAGTTGCATATATGTATTATCATAAGGGTTGCTAAAGCTGAGTCACAGCTTTGAATGTTGCACAGACCAGTTCATTTTTTTTTTGAAAACACTATCAAAACACTGTACCAACAAGCATGTACAGAATCAACGTGAAAGGGCATTTGGAGGAGGAGGGAAGAACGTAGGGTTTGATCTTGTCAAAACTCTTCAGGATGCTTGGCTCAGATCAGAATAATAAAAAATGCACTTGATGCTCTGTGACCGCAGGCTCTGCCTGCAGTGAAGACTCTTGAAAGAGGAAAATAAATTAAATTCTACATGGGGATTTGCTTCTCTAATATTTTGGTCAGTTTACAGAGGAAACAGATTAGCCTATATAAAATGTCCTTCGTAGCTCTATCTGCTATGAGAATTATTTTAGTTGAATAGAAATAGAAATGAACCAAAGACTAGAAAAATATTTGTGTTTTGGCTTACTTTCTACACAGAAAATAAGAGAGCAGAAACATTTGAAATAGATCCTTCTCTTTTCTACATCACAGGAAGGATTTCATTGACTGGCAATTTTAATGACCATGAGGTTGCTTTGTTCATTGCTAGTATTATGGAAGCATGAGGAGTTTGCAGTGATCGGAAATTCTGTTTCCTTCCACCAGGAATCTACATCCTTCTCACTCTCATTTGCTTCTGTAAATACTGTTCTCATTTGCTGCAAATAATGATGAAGTCAGGCATTCTTTAGAATGCTGTTCTTCATTCAAATATTTCATGCGCGCAAATTTCTTTTACATAAGCCATTAAGCATTGTGGTTTCGGTACATGTTACCATCATAGCAGCATTAGACTAGTATCTATAATAATAAAAACATAATATGCTTATTAGATCCAACAGCCAAACGACCTTCCAGATGTCCTTCTGGACGACCTTCAGGATGAAGCTGGGGCTGTGAGGGCCAAGCCCCTTGCATGTGTTTCCTGCATCAGGCCTCTAGTATTATTTATATTCAAGAATTCACTCATGAAGAAATTTCTTTGTCTAATGGATATTGGATGTTAATATTCTCAAGATATGGAATTGGGAAAGTACTCATTAATCTATGCTTTGAAATCTTACAAATATCTGGCAAGTACTCAGCAGAAGTTAGATTTTGTCTAATAAATTTAATCTGTGATTTAAGCCTTAAACAATTTATTATTCTCCATCCTCCAGTTGTGACCCTAATATTTCTGTGTTTTTTTAAATATTTTTATATTTTTATTGACTTCAGAGAGGAAGGAAGAGGCAAAGATAGAAAGATCCATGATGAGAGAGAATCATGGATTGGCTGCCTCCTGCAAGTTCCCCACTGGGGATTGAGCCCACAACCCGGGCATGTGCCCTTGACTGGAATCAAACCTGGGACTTTTTGGTTTGCAGGCCAGTGCACTATCCACTGAGCCAAACCGTCCATGGCTAATATTTCTGTTTTTAAGTAAGGTTGGGGTATAATCAATGGAATACCATATAAAGTGACTATAATCATCATTATAAGTTTTATTTCAGAAATTTGTCCAACCTAATAATTTTTTATTTTCAAAAAACTACTACAGATATTGTAAAACTTCTTATTTCCTTATTTAATCAGTTTCTTACTTCCATGGACCCAATTGTATGTCTCCCAAATTCATATATTGAATTGCTAACCTCTAATGTGATGGTATTTGGAGATCGGGACTTTGAGAAATAATTCATCTTCCATGACATCGTGAGCTTTGGTCCCTCATAATGGGATTGTTGCTCTTATAAGAAGAGGCACCAGAGAGATTGCT
>NW_006297832.1:240701-251914 GCF_000327345.1 Myotis davidii
CCAACATCGTGTGTACACAGTGACAAGGTGGCCATCTAAATGCCAGAATGAGGACTCTCACCAAAACCAAGCATGCTGGCACCCTGATTTCAGGCTTTCAGTCTCCAGTACCATGAGAATAAATGTATGTTATTTAACCAACCCAGTCTATGGTATTTTGTTATGACAGCCCATCTTGACTGAGACACTCACTGAACAACATGTAGTAAATGCTAAGTGCTCAAATATAGCATATAGTTATGAGCTGAGGATACCAAGATAGTATATCTTGATTATCCTATATAATAAAAGGGTAATAGGCAAATTGACCCTAATAGCAGAATGACTGGGAATGACTGGTCACTATGACACACACTGACCACCAGGGGAGCCGGCCTAAGCCACCAGGTGGTCATCCTCCGAAGGGTCCCAGACTGCGAGAGGGCACAGGCCAGGCTGGGGGACACCTCCCCCCACCCCGAGTGCACAAATTCTTGTGCACTGTACCTCTAGTTTTGATAGAAAGTAAAAGAAATATAGCTCAACTAATTTAAGATGAAAAGGTAGGAAGTGAATTATCCATTCACTTTCCTGGAAAATGCATAGGTGCCTCTACTCCCAGGCATGGCCAGGCATGGCTAGATCCAGACCCAGATACTTAAACAGAACTTCCAGAATTTATTCTTTGTCTGCATCTCCCTGCTTTCCTTTTTATTCTGCAGAATTTGACAAAGTGACCACAGCATTTCTTGGTTTCTAAGCTTACATGATTCACAAAGCTCATAATCTCCTTTGGCTTCTTTTGTAATCATTCCAGAATGTATCACAAGGTGTTCTTTAATATTACTATTTTTTTCATCATAAGCAATCACTGACTATAGCTAAAAGGATATAAGGCTCTGATGGTTCTGATCTGGTTTATGAGTCCGCCTCTGCTATGTTAGTGTAGGAAGGGGATACACACAAGCATACTCCATAATGGCTGAAAATGAAGGAAGTTGGTCATTCCATAAATTTATTGCAGTCAGTAAAAACAGGCAGAACGTAAACTCTTATGGTGTTCACACACACACACACACACACACACACTCACACATACACACAAAGAGACAAGTGCAAAGTACCCTTAAATTATATAGCAATTATATAGCTCTTTTCTGGACTTCTCAGAGATGTAATCGGAAGGTTTCCTCAGGAGGTTAACTGTAAGCTGACATAAAAATAGTGAATAAGATTTGAACAAGTAAAATAAAGGTGGTTGCTTACGAGAAGCTTTAGTGTTCCAAATAACACTGGATTCTAGCTGTGACTGCACAAGTCCCATACAAAAATAAAATAAGTAAATAAAATGTCATCTTCATTAAAATCTGTATCTACCATGACTGAGGTCATGATTGCACCATGAACAATAATCCTTTCAACAGCTAACAGTGGCCATCCTATCAATTAAAAATTTTTAGCCAAGGTGACCTCTGCCCCTAGGACTTGTGCTCATGAAGATAATCCCTGACATTATGCAAACTAAAAGCACCGTTATGACCTCACAACTTTCCCTGGTGCTCAGTTACACAAAAACATCCATGATTAATAAAGCAAACTCTGAAAACCAGAGGAGCTTGTCTACTCAACAATTTGAATTTTGCTCTTAATGTATGCTATCTTAATTCATTTGGCTGATATAACAAAATACCACAGAGAGGGGAGCTAATAAACAACAGACATATATTTCTCATAGTTCCAGAGGCTGAAAGTCAAACATCAGGGTGCCAGCAGGTTCAGTATCTAGTGAGGGACTGCGTTCTCATTCATAGGGCACCTTCTCTCTACATCCTAACATGACTGAACAGACTAGGGAGTTTTCTGGAATCTCTTTTTAAAGTGTACTAATCCCACTCATGAAGGTTCCACTCTCAATGGCATCATATTGGAGGTTAGGATTTCAACATATGAATTTTGGGGAGACACATTCAGACCATAGCATATGTAAGGCAGAAAAAAAACCCACCAAGTGAACACCATAGCTCTCACTTATCCCAACAATTCTTTTTTATTTCTACAATGTTCAATAAAGAAATGTTATTTTCTGTGGGATTTGATATTTGTTTCCTTCTTATCTGCTTTCCTTGACTTATTTGCATCATGGTCTGGAAAACACTTCTGAATCTATGTCTGTAGATCATGTGCCATCATTTTTAGAATCATATTCAGGAGGAACAAGTCAGTAATATCCTAGATTACACAAATGTGTTACCTTACATATCTGGAATTCAGAAATACAAAATTGGTCCTATGGTGATTAAATCAGGGCTGGCTTGCGCAGGAGGCCCTAGGAGAGATTCTATCCCCTTGCCCTTTCCAGTCTCCGGAGGTTACCTGCATCCCTTGGCTTGTAGTGCCTACCTCCGTCTCCAGGAACAGCACTCTAACCAGCGGTTCTCAACCTGTGGGTCGCGAACAATGAAAATATATCCTGCATATCAGATATTTACAATACGATTCATAACAGTAGCAACATTACAGTTATGAAGTAGCAACAAAAATAATTTTATGGTTGGGGGTCACCACAACAAGAGGAACTGTATTAAAGGGTCGCAGCATTAGGAAGGTTGAGAACCACTGCAACCTCTGTCCCCCTCATCCTATCTCCTCTCTCAGACTGAGCCTCCTATAAGGAAGGGCCCTTTGTATTACATTGGGAGTACCTAGCTGATCTCTCTACTTCATGAACCTTAACTTGGTCACATCTGCAAAATCTTTTTGCCATGTAAGGTAATGTATTCATGGACATGGGGTCATATTTAGGGACCTATTTTTCTATTTATCACAGGTCATTATCTCCCTTCCAAGTAAGCACACACAATAGTTTTACCAAATGAGTTGCCTCTTAGTAATATGTGGAGCATAGTTCTAACTTTTAAAATAAGTTTCCTTAGTCACTGTCTTTTTAAGGGTTTTAGGCTGATGGGCCATGTGCAACCTAGAGTATTACCAATGGCCTTGGTAGAGAAAAATAGAGCTCTGGGCAGTATTATACTGAAATAAAGGTTCCAGAAGGGATATATGTTACTTCTGCTCAAGAATTATTAACCATGCCCATGTCATGGTGCTAGAAAGTTTGATCTTAAATATGTATCCAGGGGGAAAAACAAAAAATAAATGTCAAACATCATCGTTGCTCAACCCATAAAATATTTTATTCCCCAAAATTTATTGTTCACTATTAATGCAATGATTACCCTCTTAATCAGAAGTGGGGAACACCCAGCCTGCTGGCCGTATAAGGCCCGTAAAATCATTTGGACTGGCCCTGCCAAGGCAGTAGGGGCGAGTAAATTAAGTGTTTGACCAAATATAGCTGGCTAATTTTTAATTTGATAAGTTTGTATGTCCACAAATGATGTTATAAATACCCAAATGGCCCTTGGAAGAAAAAAGGTTCCCAACCCCCTGCTCTTAATGAATATTTCTTCCTAATTTATTACAAGCTTATAGAATGTATATTTTGGAAAACTGGTATAAATGCATATTCTGTCAAGTATAAACAAAAGAAGAGTTCTTAGTTTCTTCTATTATAAATCACCATGAAGACTGTCTTACGGCCTTTGGTGATAAAAACATAGACAGGATTAAGCTAAACTGGCTTCAAAATCATCATTTTCTATTGGAGTAACTCTCCAAGGTCTGTCATCTGTGGAAACTTAAGACCAATACTGTGTTCATCCTCTGTACAGTTGGCCATTTAGACTTTTTAAAGTGAGGTATATGTAATTTATTCAACTTCAGAGATGCTAACATAACTGCACTCATTCTTGTGGAAGATAACTTGAGGGAACTCTATCACTCTCTGTGTATTTGAGTCAGACTATACTAAACTGACTGATAAAGAATAATAAATATTTGATATTCATTTTATTTAGTATCCATTGTATTGCAAAGTAAAAGAAACTTATTATTTGAAACTTAAATTCTCCCTTGAATTTGATTTAGATAAAAACCCAAGTGGGTTGCCAAAACCGGTTTGGCTCAGTGGATAGAGCGTCGGCCTGCGGACTGAAAGGTCCCAGGTTCGATACCGGTCAAGGGCATGTACCTGGGTTGCAGGCACATCCCCAGTAGGAGATGTGCAGGAGGCGGCTGATCTATGTTTCTCTCCCATCGATGTTTCTAACTCTCTATCTCTCTCCCTTCCTCTCTGTAAAAAATCAATAAAACATATAAAAAAACTAAAAAAAAAACCCAAGTGGGTTTATGCACAGGAAAAGGCCATATCTATATAGCTGATATTGTATTATTACTATCTATCTATCTATCTATCTATCTATCTATCTATCTATCTATCATCTATCTATTTGTCTACCTATCATCTATCTATCTAGAAAGGTAATACTTGGGATTTAAAAAAATGAGCAAAGTTGGAAAGATGGCTGAACACAGACTGAGGTCTTAAAGTTAATTTAAATAATATACCAATATAACCCATTATAATAGTCTTCTGCCCAAAAGCTAAAATAAACAAAGAAATAGTGGTTGAAAGTAGGAAACTAGTTAATCAAGGTAGAAACTAATCTCTATAAGTAATCTTTGTCCCTAACACACACACACACACACACACACACGGGACATGTCTATACCTGTTTGCTTTGCAAATAAAAAGCTGAAAGGTGTTTGAGGAGGAGAATACTTTTTATTGAGGGGACTCTACATCCTATGCACTCTTCCCCATCCAGGAAAAAAGAGGGGGCATGGGTCAGGTTTGCTGGGTTCTCTCTCAGATAAACTAATTTTCAATACATAGACTTTTTTTTTCTACTTGTCTTTATAGAAAATTGTCAGGGGATAATAGTATTTTCTCAGTTTTTCACTAAGTATATATGTTTTCAAATATCACAAAAATACTATATTTAATATTTCAGGATTTTTTTCAAGCAGATATCTGCTCATTTTTGTTATATCCTCTGTGCCTTCTTAGAAAGTTTTTTCATATCTCCTCTCAGCTTCTATTCATCAATTTTTTATTAATAGACATGCTGAGAACAAAAGGAATGGTTACTAAAAAAAAAGATATAAGCTCTCCTTGCTGACCCTCTTCAGCTGAAACTCCTCACACTTGTTATAAGTATTTACTTTAAACACACACACATACACACACACACACACACACACACACACACCCATCTGTTTGCTCAATACAAATTAGGCCAACATTTCAATTCCTCCATAAATCTTTTGGTTATAAAAGCAGGCATTGTTGGTCATTCTCTACCTGAATTCTTGTCTTCCTTATGATCATTTTCAAAATGTTCAGTTCTTTATCAACTCACATCTCTATTCCCTTTTCTTCATTTTGAATTCAGATCACTTCTTTCACAGAGGTAGAATGCTAAGCTTTCCTCTTCTCTTATCTGCCTCTGCCTTGCCCTATTACAGTATATTCAACTGAACTAGAGCATTCAATCTCCATTGAGACAGATATTTTTTAAAAAGTATCTATCATTTGTATACAATCAGAAAAAAACGGGGTTTATTCAGTATAAAGCAAATGTTTCATATAGTTGAAGCAGCATTAATCTTTCATCTAATATAGCTTGTCAATTTCAGCACTGCTAGCATTTTGTTTCTGATAACTCATTGTTGTGGGAGGCTGTATTTGCATTGCAGGTTACTTAGTAGCTCCCCTGCCTTATACCCACTAGATGCCAGTAGCATGGTCCCAGTTGTGGCACCCAAAATGTCTCTGGACATTCACAAATATTCATAGAGAAAGAGGGCCAAATCACCTGTGACTGAGAACCAGCAACCCAGTAGGTATTGTGACCTTCTCCATCCTGTTGAGCAAGTCAGAGTCCTCAAAAATATTATATTGTCTTGATCTTAGGTGTTAAAACAAGAAAATAAAACCCACTCCTAACATTCTACCACTGCAACGATGCATTATATTGAAATGTAACTGGCAAATCTTAGAACATATGGGGAGGAGGTAAAGCATTAATTGAGTGCTTTCATATGGATGAAAAAATTAATTAAAACGGCAGTAAGTGGATCATTGAAATCTCTCTCACATGTTAAATTATTGCGACTGTTCCTAAGGAAGGTGAAGCTAACCCTTTGATATGCAATCCCACACTTGGAGATTCAATTTGCTCCTTCCCATGTTTCAGATGGTTTTCCTGGAGCTTAGTAAACCTACTTCTGACTGCCTTAATAATTTGTTTTAATAATCAATCCTGTTTTCCTTAGTTTCTCTCATGCTCATCACCACACTAAGTTCTGGCTGCCTCCTAATTTCCACATCAATTTCTTATAGATTTAGCACTCCTGTAATTTGTGAGGCTAAAAATTCAAGATATACATATATATAGCCTAAGCGACAATTACAGCAGAATAGCAGAATGACCAGGGGTTGCCCCCTGCACACATTCTGATCAGAGCTAGGGATCAAACCTGCAAACCCTTTACCTTGAATCAAACCCAAGGCCCTTCAGGATATGAGACGACTCTTTAACCACTGGAAAACACTAGCTAGGGCTGTTAGAGGCCATCTTTTATTAAAAATATATTTTATTGTTTTTTTACAGAGAGGAAGGAAGAGAGATAGAGAGTTAGAAACATCGATGAGAGAGAAACATCAATCAGCTGCCTCCTGCACATCTCCCACTGGGGATGTGCCCGCAACCAAGGTACATGCCCTTGACCGGAATCAAACCTGGGACCCTTCAGTCCGCAGGCCGGCACTCTATCCACTGAGCAAAACTGGTTACGGCTAGAGGCCATCTTGTAGACTGACTATCTCATGCCTAAAATTAGAAGTACACAAATAAAATCAGTAGACTGATATTCAGGAAACCCTATAAACTTGCTTACAGCATACCTTTCAATATTTGCTCCTATTAATTTACTCTTTCATATGTCTCCTTCAAAAAAAAATAGACATTTTGCTGTTTTCTATTTACTTTGAAGGTTTTCATGCTGCCTTTTTCCATGCTCCCCTCTACATCTAGAATTTCCCATGTATATCCTATTTATTCATGTCTACACACTCTCCACATTTAGGCTCAGCTCACTTTTTCTTTCCTGAGTGACTTATCTAATTTCCATATCCTTTCCAGTTCACTTTTTTTCATGCTCTAATCCTTTTTTGCTTTGTGTAGTATTTTTTGTTCTACTCTGTATGAAAAATATATTTGGGTGCATGCTATATTTTACACTGAATTTTTACAACTTTGAAGTCCAGATCAATTTCTTATTCACCTTTTTAATGCCTGCAAAGTCTGGGATTATTGTATTGTGCATCATTGACTCTCAATAAATGTTTGCTGAAGAAATCAGTTTACTCAACCTGAACAGGTCAAATGGAAGAAAGAAGATGGTAGGTTATTCATTAAAATTTTACTTTAATGGCCCTAGATGGTCTGGCTTAGTGTGTATAAAACATTGGCCTGCAGACTGAAAGTTTGATTCTGGTCAAGGGCACATGCCTGGGTTACAGACTCAATCCTCAGTAGGGAGCATGTAGGAAGCTGCCAATCAATGACTCTTATTGCTGTTTCTCTCTCTCTCTTCCTCTCCCTTCCTCTCTGAAATCAATAAAAATATATATAAAAATGTTACTTCAATGAAATCAAATTATCTGGCTTCTTGCTAGGCATTATAAAATGAAGCTAAAATTATAAATAATATTAATATTTGTTACCTATTTATGGCACATAATTTTCACAAAAAATTGGTGAGGAATACCAAATGTCTCTTCTGTGATTAATGAGTAAATCGAAAGTCAAAGAGGTTATTATGTAATAAAGTCCAAAACGAACCCATGTCTTTTATAATCTAACACTTATACTATGTTCGCCTTTTTAGAAATAGTATCACAGAATTTTACCTCTTGAAATCTGTAACAGAAAGCAGAACCTTATAGTATTCCCATACATTAAAACATATAGAGAACTATAGAATGTGGGTGGAAACTGATTAATGCTTAATAATTACAAAATAATGAGAGTTTTGCGTAGAGAGGTCATTTATTAATGGAGTTAGGTCAAGCTTTTGCTTTCAATACCTGAGAAATGTAGAAGTGCTACTGTAGTTTCCAAAGCTTGTTTCAAAGATTTTGCTTATACACATGCATATGGATATAAACTCACTGAAACCTAATATTTTGCCATTAAAAACTCCTAGAGCCCGCTAATGTTGCTCAGTGATTGAGTGTCGACCCATGAACCAGGAGGTAACGGTTCTCTTCCCAGGCAGGGCACAAGCCCTGGTTTCAGGCTCAATCCCCAGTAGAGGGCTTGCAGGAGGCAGCTGATCAATGATTTTCTCTCATCATTGATGTTTCTATCTCTCTCTCCCTCTCCATTCCTCTCTGGAATCAATAAAAATATATTAAAACAAAACACAAACTCCTGAAGGGCACATATGCCTTTACCTTTACAATGAGAAGTTGGAATTTGTTGGCAAGAAATCACTGTTTCCCATTGAAAAGACTTACTGTACATATTTCATGGCAAGGTCATCCTTGTCCTTCCCCTGCTGGGCTGAGATACCAATCAGTGTCCCAGGGGCAGTAGTCAAGGCCAGAATTTGCGTTTGTATGTAGTCCTACCAGGATCTGATCTCACTGGCCCATCTTTGCTCCCTATTTATTAGAGGAGAAAATATTTGACAGCTTTCTAATACCATAAAAACTGAAAAACTTACACTAAGGAAGTGGACAGGGGCACCACGGGTTTTAGGTAAATCAGAAAGCCAGCTCTGAGTCATCTTCAGGGCTGTCACCAGGAGCTGCTGCATCAGCCTCGGTGCAATGGCGGGAAGAGGTTTCCTTGGTGATTATGAGGAAATCCCCCAAGCCGACAGAAGACCTTCTACCTGCTGACACAGGTCTATTGACATTGTGATAGTATCTTTCAGTTATTAGTAATTAATCTATACAAAAGTATAAAACACAACTGCACATGGCCTGGAAAAGGAGAAATGGGACAAAAACTAATTTCCAGAACAAATTCCTCAGGCAGGTGTAAAGAAATGAGGCTTATATTATTGATTAGGTATAACACTAAGGATTATGAAAGAATATGGCTGCAACGTGCAGCATGAATTCAAAAGTATACAACCTAAAATAAAAATTAAACTATCCTCATTTTATGCATAAGTTATATGAGAAACACATACCAGGGCCAGTTAATTTGGAGGACATTTGCCCGGATAAATAATTCAGAATAAAGCTTGTCTGTTATTTGTTGCTTCCTCTCTTTTTCCTCGTGTTGCTCTCTGCTCCTTTCAGACTCCTGACTTCAGGGCTCAGCAGGGAGACAAGCAATACTTTTATTGTTACTAAACCCTCTAAATCCCCGAGTGTGTGTATATGTGTATGCCTTTATATTTGCCAATCTCCTGTAATCTTACCAAATCTGGTGATCACAGACAGATGGCCGCTTTTTAAAAATATATACATATTTTTATTGATTTCAGAGAGGAAGGAGGAGGGAGAGAGAGATAGAAACATCAACAATGGGAGAAATTCATTAATTGGCTGCCTCCTGCACATCTCCTATTGGGGATAGAGCCACAAAACCAGGCGTATGCCCTGACCAGGAATTGAACCATGACCTCCTGGTTCATAGGTTAACACTCAATCTCTGAGCCACACTGGAGATGCCCCCACCCCCTTTTTTAATCTAGTGAATAAGATGCCCAGTTCTCCTTTTTATTCTGAACCCTTTTATTTAGCGACCTCTACTCTTTTATTTTGGAATGGAAAACATGCTCCTCCTTCCTTCTTCTCTGGGAGAGGCAAAAAGCCAAGGGGTATTCATTTACTCTTACAAATTATAATCAAAGGAGTTTTCCTTTTCATACATAGAAAGGACGTATGTCAGGGGAGGTGACAGGCAAACCACCAAGTTGCAGCTTTGCTTATTATGTCCCATGGGTTATGAATACAGCTGTATCCAAATATATCACGTATTTTTTTTAGTTTTGAAACATTAACCGGAATTCCAAGAAAAAAACAAAATTTACTTTCTGTGGCTGTACTCTATTTATGTTCTAATATTTCCATTTATTTTAGACTAGAGTCCTGGTGCATGAAAATGCGGGCATTTTGGGGGTCCCTCAGCCCAGCCTGAGCCCTTTCACAGTCGGGGACCCCTCGGGGGATGTCCACCTGCCAGCTTAAGCCACAGTCGGACATCCTTAGCACTGCCAAGGAGGCGGGAGAGGCTCCTGCTTTTGCTGCTGCGCTCCCAGCTATCAACCTGGCTTGTGGCTGAGTGGAGCTCCCCCTGTGGGAGTGCACTGACCACCAGGGGGAAGCTCCTGCATTGCGCTTCTGCCCCCTGGTGGTCAGTGTGCATCATAGAGAAAAAAACTGATGACAATTATGTAGCTTTGAATCAGATATGTTAGTGCCTTCACCTCAGGGAATATTGCACAGAGTTTGCAGGGGTGGGGGTACAGTTCAGAGCTTATGGGTTGGGTTATGGCCCTTTTCTTATTTATTTAAAAGTTTGCCCAACATTTTAATTTTTGGGTAAATTTCAGAATTGAAACTTTCTGTCCTTTTCTTTAAAATATATTTTTATCGATTTCAGAGAGGAAGGGAGAGGGAGAGAGAAATAGAAACATCAATAACGAGAGAGTCATTGATCAGCTGCCTCTTGCATGCCCCCCACTGAGGATCAAGCCCACCACCTGGGCATGACCTTCTGATTCATTGGTTGGCCCTCAACCACTGAGCCACACCAGCCCCACTCCTTTCTATTCTTAATCACACAGGATGACAGAGAATGGTTTGAGTTTTTTTCTCTTTCAGGAGTAAAGAGAATATCTATCTTATTTCATAGCTTGAAGATGGAAGTCAAGGCAGTTTATGTCTCTCCTTACCCACAGCCAAAACTATGGGGCCAGAAGGGAATTCAATGACTTCTGTAACAGTAGCTGCTTTTATATACCCATTTCATCAGAAAAATGAACATGTCTGCATCATGAGTAAATGCAAGACAATCACACTCGCAGTGTACCACATCTTTATCCAGTCAGCTATCAAGGGGCAGTTGGATTTTCTCCATGTCTTAGCCACTGTGAATAGTGTTGCAATGAATACAGGTGTGCATATATCTGCAAATAAATGTTTTCAAATTTGGGGGGTAGATACCCAGAAGAGAAGTTGCTGGGTCATGCGGTAATTGTATTCTTACTTTTTTGAGGAATCTTTCCATCGTTTTTCATTTGGCTGT
>NW_006297832.1:252487-257925 GCF_000327345.1 Myotis davidii
AGAAGGACACAAAGGTAATTAAAATATGATTTAGAGCGTCAGATCGCTACGGTCTAATGGAGAAGACAATATTCAATGCCTCTGCAAAAGGATCTTAGACAAGTTTTATGAATGAAAGTGAATGGAAAGGTAGATAGGGTTTCAATAGACAATAATGTGAAAGGAAGAAGGCAGTACTGATAGCCGAAGCAGCACAAGCAAGGGCACGGAGCTGGGAAATGTTTATGTACATCCTGGGATAAGAGCACGCCATATAATGAGAACTGAGAGTATTTAACAGGGGACAGAAGAATACGCTCCCACTGGCCTTTGGACTTACTGACCCCAGATATTTATGAAGCCTGATCTTGTATTATTTTTTTTAAATATGTTTTTATTGATTTCAGAGAGGAAGGGGGAGGTAGAGAAAGATAGAAACATCAATAACGAGAGAGAATCATTGATCAGCTGCCTCTTGCATGCCCCCCACTGAGGATCAAGCCCACCACCTGGGCATGACCTTCTGATTCATTGGTTGGCCCTCAACCACTGAGCCACACCAGCCCCACTCCTTTCTATTCTTAATCACACAGGATGACAGAGAATGGTTTGAGTTTTTTTCTCTTTCAGGAGTAAAGAGAATATCTATCTTATTTCATAGCTTGAAGATGGAAGTCAAGGCAGTTTATGTCTCTCCTTACCCACAGCCAAAACTATGGGGCCAGAAGGGAATTCAATGACTTCTGTAACAGTAGCTGCTTTTATATACCCATTTCATCAGAAAAATGAACACGTCTGCATCATGAGTAAATGCAAGACAATCACACTCACAGTGTACCACATCTTTATCCAGTCAGCTATCAAGGGGCAGTTGGATTTTCTTCTCCATGTAGCCACTGTGAATAGTGTTGCAATGAATACAGGTGTGCATATATCTGCAAATAAATGTTTTCAAATTTGGGGGGTAGATACCCAGAAGAGAAGTTGCTGGGTCATGCGGTAATTGTATTCTTACTTTTTTGAGGAATCTTTCCATCGTTTTTCATTTGGCTGTACCCATTGGTATTCTCACCAGCAGTAATTGAGGGTTTCTTTTCCTATACAACCTTTCCGACAGTTATTATTTGTCTTGTGGATAATGGCCAATCTAATAGTTGTGAGGTGGTATTTCACTGCTGTTTTGATTTTCATTTCCTTAATAGCTAGTGAAGCTGATCATTTTCTCATATATCTGTTGGCCATGTGTCTGTCTTTTTGGGAGAAGTGTCTATTCAGGTCCCCTGCACATTTTTTTAACCATCATTTTTGGTAGTGTCACCAAGAAAAGAAGCAAAGCCCTGGCCAGTGTGCCAAGTGGTTACAGCTTTAGCCATGCACCAAAGGGTCACGGGTTCAATTCCTGGCAAGGGCATGTACCTGAGTTGTGTGGTTCTCCCTCCCCCCAGCCCTGGTGGGAGTGTGTGCCAGAGGAAACCAATCAATGTGTTTCTTTCACATCATATTTCTCTTTCTCTGTCTCTCCCCCTCACTTCCACACTCTTAAAAAATTAATGAACAAAAAATATCCTCAGGTGAAGGTTAACAAAAAAGGAAAGAAGCAAAGGTACAAACTAGACACAGACCTTCCACATTTCCATCCTTTGCCTGGTAAATGATAAAACAGCTGTTTTTACTAATCAAGCATAACAAAATGCCTGTTACCCAGACATTGTTTAAGATGTCTCCTTGCCCCAGTTCCCTGTTCTTTGGGTCACCCTCAGTCTGATACAGTATGAGGCCTATTTTTCACAGCCTCTCCTGAGAAGAGGGTGGCCTCAGGATAAAACATTCTCTAATCTAGGGTTCGTTCTTGCTACTCCTATTCACCTCACTTCCCCACACCTGGTTCTTTTACCCTTGTCTGATCCTACCTATAAAAAACAAAACCAAAAGCGTTTGTCTTGAGACATTTGCATATCCTGTGGTCTTAGTGTTCTCTTTGCTGCAATAGTCCCCATGGCCCTAGCTCAGTGATGGCGAACCTTTTGAGCTCGGTGTGTCAGCATTTTGAAAAACCCTAATTTAACTCTGGTGCCGTGTCACATACAGAAATTTTTTGATATTTGCAACCATAGTAAAACAAAGACTTATATTTTTGATATTTATTTTATATATTTAAATGCCATTTAACAAAGAAAAATCAACCAAAAAAAATGAGTTCGTGTGTCACCTCTGACACGCGTGTCATAGGTTCACCATCACTATCCTAGTGGGTGGGGCGAAAGCCTTTATTTAAAGCAGCGCTGTTGACTCAGGGATTCGAAGATTCAAAGCCCGAACACAGCTGGTACTGAGATCACCCCTTACTAGTATATATTCCTAGATTTCTTTGTGTCCTATCTGTTTCCTAACTACCCGGCTTTTGTGGTGGGCTTTCACATCCCCTCTAGAGTCAGTTAGAATGGGGAAGTTAGATTGTATCTAAATGCCTGGCCTGGGTGGCGCCAGCGACACCCCCCCACCCCCCAGCCAAGCTGCCAAATTCCCAGCCCGTGGCCCCTGCAAACTGGGAGCACCCTTGCCTAAGCAAGGGGCAGTGACTTAAATATAGGCTAACAAGAATGTGTACTAGGACACGGATCACTGGCACAAATTCAGATTGCAAACCCCTTCCCCCCCCAACCCCGCTCTGCTGCCAGGTTGCCCCCTATATTCCAGTTGTCTTGTTTCAGGAATAATACTAAAAACACACACTATCTCATCTGACTCCACAGCCATTACACGATGGAGCTATACCCAATGCCCACCTTTATCCAAGAAGAAAGTGTCACACGGAGGTTAAAAGATGCCCAAGCTTATCTGATGGATCTGAGGGTTTAAACCCAGGCACCCCGTATGCTATCATCCATGCACCTAACTTCTCCATTAGATGTCCAGCTTTTAAAGATTAATTCACTTCCTTAAATTCATTTATGTTTGTTTTGTGTGGCTTTTTTCTCTCGAAGAAAGCTGCTAATAATATGTACCTCAAGGTTTCCCTTTTTTTTGTGTGAAGGATTAAACGAGGCAATAAAATAAAGTGATTAGCCTAATGACCAGTACAAAGTAAGGTTTCAACAGATGATAGCGCTTAATCTATTGGAAGTGTGAATACTAAGGCTCAGAGAGGAAAAGAAACTCACGCAAGGTCATAGAGGTAGCAAGTAAAAGAATTAGGATTCAAAGCCATGTCTCTGGTTTTTCTTTTTCCACCACGGCTTGCTGTCTCAAATGAGTAAGATAAATTGACTCTTGATTAATAAATGAAACAGTGCATTTGCTGTTATCATTCTGCTGCTTTGGGAAGGTATTTTCAGCCAGTTCTCTTGTGGGAAAAGTAGGGGGACCAATAGGGCCTTATGTCTTAGTGATTGCTCCTCCATCTGGCGTGATTGAGTAAGGATGCAAGACATAGGAGGAAAATCAATTCACTCTCAGCTGCCGCCTTCCCTTTCTCCTCACTGGTGTTTTACAACATCTGCTTGCTGCTGCTTCTTTCACGCCCGTGATGCTTAATCATTTTTTTCCAGTTTAAAATGACTTTATTCTCTGGGGGTGTCCTCCTCACACGTTGCTAAATAATGCGGAACATGATGTCCCAGCATGTTCTGGGTCTGTCCCTGGTGAGTGGACAAAGGCAGAGCAGATGTGGCTGCCTGTCAGACAGAGATGTCAGCTCTCCAAAGCCACCTCCGCGGAAGGCCTGCATGATGCTGGGCCTGGGATGAAAGGGTAACAGGAATAAGATCCATTAGGGTTTGGAACTGGTTGCATGTCCGTCACCTGTGGAAGATTGACGGATACAGCAAATTGAGCTGCAAAGAGCCTTCTCGATTTAAAAGGAGCCATCTCAGACTAGAGGCAGAGGCTACAAAAGAGAGCAAGAGAAAAAGAGAAAAAAATGCCACATCCATTTATGTGGGTTCTTGGCATAAAAGAAGCAACGTTAATTGAAACTGCAAAAGGTGATTGTAATTGTCCTATTTTATGAGTTCGTTAGAACATAAACCCAATAAGAGATATTTTAAAATGTATCGAGAAAGAGAGAGAGAGAGAGAGAGAGAGAGAGAGAGAGAGAGAGAGAGATTTCTCAATGGATTTACTTAGTTAATGTCTGTTTGCCTCACTAGGCTACAAGTGTCACAGTGCAGAGGCTAACTTGTCCTGGCTGATATTCTTTTATTAGATAGTAGCAAACTGCCTAGTATTGTCCCTGGAATGCAGTAGGTGCTCAAAAAAGGTTTACTCAATGAATAAATAAATGAATGACCAAATACAGGAGGCAATTAAAAACTGACATTAAAGAGAAGGTATGCATGTTTAAGAATTCAGTGAACTATTGGAAAAATAGAAAAATCAATTATAAAAGGAGATTGTGGATAAAAGCTAATGGTTCCCCTAATTTCTTACATTTGATACACACTTATCTTCTTTAGAGAACCTACAAGGTGGTGAAGCGGTTACGGCAGAGAAGGAGCAGAAAGGGCACCCAGGTATCACCACTCACTCACATGAAGGAAATAGCTGTGGGTTAAATAAAATATTTCCTGGTTTCTGCCAAGGACTCCCTCTCAGCAAAGCAGAAGGCACAACACTCTGAAGCTTGTGCAGCCTTCAATGAAAACACTGTTTACATGGGACTAGAGTTGTTTACTTATGTCTGTCTCTCCTATTAGACTTGAAATGTTTAGGAGACAGGTGGTTGTATCATTTATTTGCCTTGGAATCTCAGAGGACTATAAAATAGCAGACATTCAATCCACCAATGAATGAATCGAAGAGAATAAATATGAGGAAAAGCAAAGTGCAAATTGCTTTTATTTTTGTCAAATACATTTTTCCCCAAAACATTTAAGGAGCAGAGGATTCCTGGAAGATAACAGAGCACAAAGACCAGGAATCTGTCTCCCCATCTAGACAACAACTCTATTTAGTATAATCTATTTCATGTGACTATTTTGAAACTCTGGATTCAATTTGGAGGCTTGAAACTTCTAGCGGAAGGCCTGGATGGTGGTAAATTGAAGTTGATTTTGGTCAATTTCATCTCTTAGCTTGGTAGCAGGTACTGATCTCCTAACCCTGGCCATGTGGCAGGCAGCGGTGTACATTTTTTGCTGCAGCTTGCAGGGACCAGGACAGACCCTGTCCTTCAAATATCAGGGATCTGTGCTCTGATTGCTAATTGTAAATTCTGATTGAAGACACAGAGGTGGCAGCCATTGTCACTATTTACAATAGCTAAAAGATGTAAGCAACTCAAGTGTTCATCAGTGGATAAATGGATAAATGAAACATGGATCAGCCTAAGAGACAAGGTACATTTTCTTTTTTTTTAATATATTTTTTTATTGATGTCAGAGAGGAGGGGAGAGGGAGAGAGAGAGAGAAACATCCATGATGAGAGAGAATCATGGACCGGCTGCCTCCTCACGCCCCAC
>NW_006297832.1:257961-265151 GCF_000327345.1 Myotis davidii
CATATAATACTGGTTTGGCAGTGATTAACTCCTTTAGCTTTTTCTTATCTGTGAAGCTGTTTATCTGACCTTCTATTCTGAATGATAGCTTTGCTGGATAAAGTAATCTAGGTACATTTTCAAATGCGCTTTAAAATCTATGAAAACTACAGGCAGTCATGTTAATCAATTGAATGAAAAGAATATAAGGTCCTTAGAGTAGTTCAATTCATAAATACAGAAAGTAGGATGGTGGTTACTCAAGTGAAAGAGGAATGAGAAATATTTGTTCAATGGGTACAAAGTTTCAATTCTGCAAGATGAAAAGAGTTATAGTGATGGATGGTGGTAATGATTGCACAACAATATGAATGGACTTAATGCCAATGAACTATACTCTTAAAGTGGTTAAGATGCTAAATTTTATGTTATGTGTGATTTAACCACAATTGTAGCATTTTTTTAAAAAGATATTTACTGAGAAAAAATAGTAAATTATTAAATAATTTAAAAATTATTACTAAAATTATTAAATAATATTGTAAAATGTATAACTATAATTTATTAGGTTTCTATAGAGGGCCATATTCTATATTAAAATACTAGATTATATAAGAATATATTAGATTCTATATCAATATATATTCCATACTCTCTATACTCTTAGTCTTTATTCCTCACATTAAGAGAAAATAATACTGATTTAATTTTCAGATAAAAAATGGGAGTTGGAAGAGTAAGTCAGCAAATACAAAACTCAAAAATGACAGTCAGGATACAGGGCAACCCTGTCTCAGGTTCATTTACAAATAGAAATGATCGCAATTATAAGCCAGGCTATTCAATTTACACAAAATTAAGTATGACTTTCCCTCACTTGACTGCCTCATGCCAACATTTCTACCAAACCCCCCACCCCCCCCCAAAAAAAACCCCACACACTCCAAAACAAACAAACAAGCAAAAACAAACAAACAAACAAACAAAAAACCCTCCTCTTCTGAGCAAAAGTGAGAGAGGTAATAGGCAATATTCAGAGTCAAAGAGGCATTATCAGCTACCCATGAAGAAGAACAAAACAAAACACATGGAACTGCTACTCTTCTCCAGGAGAAACGCTGCTCCCCCATTTTACTGAAAGGCACTGACAGTTAAGTGCTCTCTGGTCAGACAGGTAGCATTGACCCAGAGAACATGGCTCGTTGAGCAGTGTCATCTTCCGAACGTGAATTTCAATGAAATCTCTTCATAAAGCAAATACGTCATTTGGAAATACAATTGTCACCTTATTTGAATCCAAATGTCAGTATGCTTACATATTCTTTACTCTTGGCTATGCTATTGGTGGCTTGATGCATGAACTGACATATATTTTTTTTTTGGTCTTGCAGACATGATAGATCAAAATCCTATGAGCATGGCAGTTTAAAAGCATACTTACAAAATACTGGTGCTACTTAGACAAAGGATATTTCCTTAAAAATAAAGTAAATAACCATGGTAAACTGAATATTCTTTTTAAAAAAATCTATAAGATCAAGTTAGAGCAAGGCATCATTTTTGAGTTCCTTAGAATAGTCAAATTCATAAAGACAGAAAGAGATAATGGTGGTTCCAGGGGCTCATGTCAATTTATCAAATGTATAGGCTAGAAGGTAACAAATATTGTGTAGATTTTAGGAACTTGATAGGTGCTATGTTTAGCCTTTACCTGCACTCTTCAGTCAAAGCTTTGGATTATTGGGTCATCTCCAACTCCCTTCTCCCACATCACCCTCTCAACATCACACCATCAGAAACAGAAAAGTGGGAGTAAAAAAGCACAGCCAAGGAATAAGCAACCAATGGTCAGTAAGCAGAGGGAGAAACTGAGGTTAAGGGCAAAGATAATAGAGCTTATTTATGTGCCATTTGGGAAAGATTCAGCATAGAAGGATACGATGATGTATTAGGATTTTCCAAAGAAACAGAATCAATAGTGTGTGTGTGTACAAATCCTATCTAATTATAGACAAACATGGTAATTGACCATACCTTCACTACACCTCCCATTGGCTAATCAGCATGATATGCAAATTAAGCCAACCAACATGCTCCAGTGATGGAGGAAGCCAAGGTTTCCCGCTGGTCGTGGCTGGCTCTGAGCTCTGAAAGCAACAAAGTTTCAACTATAGAAGGTAAATAAATCCCAAAATTAAAAAAAAGAAAAGAAAAAAAGGAGGGGCTGGGAGCTTCAGTTGCCGGCCAGCCTGAAAACGGCCCTCAGGCCCTCATCCAGGCTGGCCAGACACCTCAGCAGGACCCCCACCCTGATCTGGGACACACTTCAGGGCAAACCAGCTGGCCCCTACCTGTGCACCAGGCCTCTATCCTATATAGTAAAAGGAAAATATGCAGGGTCAAATATGTTGACCCTGACAACAGAAAGACTGGGAATGACTGGTCACTATGACACACACTGACCACCAGGGGGAAGATGCTCAATGTAGGAGCTGTCCTCTGGTGGTCAGTGTGCTCCCACATGGGGGAGCTCTGCTCAGCCACAAGCCAGGCTGACGGCTGCCAGTACAGCAGTGGTGGTGGGAGCCTCTCCCGCCTCCTCAGCAATGCTAAGGATGTCCGACTGCAGCTTAGGTCTACTCCCTGCTGGCAAGTGGACATCCCCTGAGGGCTGCCAGGCTGCCAGAGGGATGTCTGATTGCCGGCTTAGGCCCAATCCCCCGGGAGCAGTCCTAAACCAGTAGGTGGTCATTCCCTGAGGGTCCCAGACTGCGAGAGGGCACAGAACGGGTTGAGGGATTTCACCCCCCGCCCCCAGTGCACAAATTTTTGTGCACCGGGCCTGGTGCATGAATTCGTGCATCAGTGGGGTCCCTCAGCCTGGCCGACGGGATCTGGCCGAAACCAGCTCTCTGACATTCCCTGAGGGGTCCTGGATTGCGAGAGGATGCAAGCCAGGCTGAGAGACCCCATTGGTGCACGATCAGGCCGGGGAGAGACATGGGAGTTTGGCCAGCCAGGAAGGGATTGTGGGAGAGCTCCAGGGTGTGTCCATCCCATCTGGCTCAGTCCCCATTACCCAGACCCCAGTGGCAAACTAAGCTACTGGTCAGAGCATCTGCCCCCTGGTGATTGTATAGTTTCTGTCTTAGTCTGAAGGGCTGAGAACAAAGAAAGCTGATGATGTAAGTTCAAGTTTGAAAGCCAGCAAGCTAAGACCCAAGAAAAGTTGATGTTTTAGTTTGAGTCTAAGGGTATGGAAAGATCAAAGTCCCAGGTCAACAGTTAGGAAAAAGGAGTTTCATCTTATTCAGTCTTTTATTCTATTCAGGTTTTTGAATAAATGGATGGGGCCCATCTACCTTAAAAAAGACAATCTGCTTTATTCAATCAATTCAAATATTAATATCATCTATTAACACACTACAATTAAAATTTTACTAAATGCCTGGGCACCTTGTGACCAAGTCAAGTGGAAACAACGTTAACCAGGGATGTAAAGAACAGCATAGTGAATATAGTCAATAATATTGTAATCACTAAGTATGGTGCCAGGTGGGTATTGGAAATATTGGGAGAACACTTTGTAAAGTACACGATTATCTATGCACGACTATACTGTACACCAAAAACTAGTACAAGATAATACTGAATGCAAACTTTAATTAAAAAATAAAATAAATAATGCATAAAAAATTAACCATTACCAGGGATAAATAAAAGAATAAAATATCTGAGAAGATAAAATTGGACTGAAATACAGAGCACTGGAAGACAGAATGCTTTATTTTGATATAGTTCTCAGTTTCTTAATTTTATCTTTATTTGATTTTTGAGTCCTTAAGTTGTAATTATATTTTTAAATTCTCCACATTCTACTAGATTTTCTGTCGTTATCCCATTTTTTGTTGAGTATCACTATTTTTCTGTTGAAATTCTCTACCTTGTCTTTTATTTCAAAGAACATAATGATCACTTGTTTTTTTGTGGGTGTGTTTGCAATTCTATTACCTGGGTATTTTCTTACATGCCACCGAAGGCTCTAAACTCCATTTTTGTATCGCCAGCCCCACAGTTACTGAATGTGCTGCTCATCTTTTCACCCACCACATTCAGTGTTAGCAATTGCCACTAGGGAAAAAGGCAAAATTTGGGTCCACTTGTATAAGTTTCTCTATCTTTAGTCTTTGGCACCGTAGATCATCACTGGTCTAGGTAGTTCTCCAATACTTTAAACCATGTGTGTTTTAATTTCTATCTAATTTTTCTAGTTTTCACTTGGAATTTTGGGAAACCAACCTAAATCTGTTCCTGCCAGAAATGAAATCTCCTCCACATTAAAGAGTTGATCTGTCTGAATCAATAGCCATAGCCAAATCCGACTTTAAATCTTCCATTTGAAAACATAGAGCAAATCAATTTGCAAAAGCAGCATTTTTACTGTGCAAACATTAACTCCATATCTAACTAGAGAACTATTATTTTCATGGTCTTATGAATTTAGCTCTTTTCTCCTAGAAGCTAAAACCCGGTTTTAGCAAAGCCATCACATATTTTAAACATTTTAAACCTAATAATGCAGAGTAAATTTAAACAGAGCTACAGTGAAATCCTAAAGTTGGTTTAAATTGTCATATCAAATAAAATCTATAAATATTACTTGTTAGATGGCCAGGATATAAGGGGACATTGTGGAAAGCTAGTATCTAATCAACATTATCTATAAATTAAGTGTAAAATTATATCTGTCTTTGGAGTGACAATTTTGACTTAATTTAAATAACAATTTCAAGAAAACAGAAGTCAATCTGTTTATTTATTCACTTTGCTAAATCTGTGAATATTTTAAAATTACAAATAAAGTAAATGGCGATATTTTCACAGACACACAAACATGTACTTATCCTCCCAACGAATGTTTCTAAAGTAAAGGGTACCTGAACCCCAAACATTTCGTTTTATGAATCACCCCTAAAGCCTAATCATGTTGACCACTTTTTTCATTGCTAAATTTGCATCCTGAGCGATGAGGACACCTGATGAGGTAGCTATTGTGGCCACAAACCAGCAGCAATCAATGATCACTTGTATACATCACTAGGATTCATAATTGAGTCATGCTTTCTGATGCAAATATTTTCAGTGTCTATGCATTAAATGTCCTTCTGTCTGTCTCATAATTGCAATGTGGTTCATTGTATTTTCCAAACACAGTGTGAAAACATTTCCCCTTCCCCCTTTCCTTCTGCAATGTGATCTTACAACTCTCCCACCATTGAGAGGGGAAGTTTATAACTTCTCTTCTTAGAATCTAAATGCTTTGACCAGTAGAAGAAGGTATAAGTGATGCTGTGGTACTTAACTGGCCTGGAAGCTTCTGTCTCCTGCCTTTTGAAAACCAGCAGCAATGCTGTGGGACCCACAGGGAGAGGCCATGTGTGGCTGCTCTGCTTTTGGCTGCCCCTGAGTTGCAGTCAGTGAAAGGGAGCATCTGCTGTGAGTCAGCTGTGTTGCGTGCTGCCCAGACAAACCTCCAGCTCACTCCAGGCACAGCTGCCACTGGAGCCCAATCACATATGACAACCCAGTAAACCAACAGAACCATGAAAGAAAATAGTAGTTTTTTTTGATACATTACATTTTGGATGTATTTGGTTCTGCAGCAATAGATTGCTCACATACACAGGCCAAATAGACATTATTAATGTCTTTTAGAAAATAATCATTTGTGATCTGAGTCTATTCATTCTATGTAGTTCCCCTGCCTTTTCACACCTATGCTGTGAGAATATTAGAGCTGAAAAAAAATATCAACACTGTATTCTACCTTGGTTTATAGATGAGGAAACAAAGCTTCACACACAAAAAAATATTAACTTTAATTACACTGGAATCTTACCAAAGAGAGTCCCAAAAGTTTTAATTTCCTGGTATCATGTCGCAGAAACAAATAACAACATACTTTTAACTGGAGATGAATGCAAAATGATCCTGAACATGAACTATTTCCTCAAGAGATGGGCTTGGCAGGAGCACTTTAGGGTCATAATTATTAGCAGTAGAAATGTCCTTGACTGTCTTGCTGTGGGGGTAGTGAGGGCAATTCTGCAAGTGAGGCAAAATGATAAAGGAGTGAGTCCCAATTCTGTAAAGGATATTATTTCTAGTAAGTTGCCATAATAGTTTCAATGATAGTGCAGGAGAAGGAGGAACATGGAACAGACAGGAAACATGGAAACTGAAGTACTTGCTAAGTGCCAATCTCTTTGAAGCACTCTTTACATTATTTCAAGTATTTCTTATAAGAATCTATGGAAGATAAATCATTCCAACTTTATGGATGAGGAAGGAGAAGATTAGAAAGCCTGGCTAACACTGAATGGTTCATACAACACATAACTGAACTGAATTAAAAACCACAATGATTTCCTCCCAATCTTTTGCTTATTTGAATACACCTTGATGAGCAGTCCAGACCAGGCCACTGGAAGAATAGATGAAGGTACTACTGGGAATATTTAGTATATAAAGAGAAGGTTTGGCCTGGGCAAAATATCTTCAGGTGCCTAAATAATCATCATTTGCAGTATAAAATAGACATAAATTCTCACAGGAGGTTTTCTAAGCTACTAAAATGATAATTTGATAGGGAGAGTGGAAAATGAATTTCTTATGAAAAAGAGGTGGGACTAGAAATTTGTGGTGATTCATCCCAACTCTCATGGTTCCCCTGCTTTGCCAACCTAATGACTCTCCATAAATCCCTGGCTTCCCTCTAGGTGGGAAGCCTAGTTTCATGCAAAGTAACCCCCTTGCCAAAGAAGAAACACAGAGGTGGTGACTATGCTTTCTGTGTACTCCTCACAGTACAAGGCTGTTCACATTTTACGAAGTTTCTCCCACCTGAAGTTTTTTGCTTTCCTTCTGAATACCAGGTTAGTTTGGTTTTTAATTATTCTATATGTGTATGTGAAGTTTCTCCCACCTGAAGTTTTTTTTTACTCTCCTTTCCTTCTGAACACCAGATTAGTTTGGTTTTTAATTATTCTATATGTGTATTTCATCTTCCAGTTCCTCAGAGTTTTACATCACATCAGAGATATACATCTCATATTCATTCATTTCTTCACACCACAATTTACTTTTCAGTCAGCCTCTTCAGAACACGTTGGTATAAGGCCTTATGAATAAATAGATGGATGAGAAAGATT
>NW_006297832.1:265871-266462 GCF_000327345.1 Myotis davidii
GCTGCACATTTGTATCTGGATACTCAGGATTTGGGTAACCCAAACATTTTATCAGACTCTCAATCCCTTCTGGTCCCCCCTTTACCCTATTAGGGTTATTATTATTGGTGAAAATCAGACTCTTCCACAGGATCCAGAGAAACTGCACATTTGTATCTGGATACTCAGAATTTGTGTAACCCAAACATTTCCTCAGACTCTCAATACCTTCTGGTCCCCCCTTTACCCTATTTAGAGTTATTATTATTCGTGAAAATCAGACTCTTCCACAGGATCCAGAGAAAAGCATTTCCTGGACCCAGGCACAGAAGATTGTGGTGTGACAAGATGTGTTATCTGTGTTGCGAAATCAAAGGATTTGCCCTCCCGGGTTCCCAATGCCCCATCTTTGTCTGTCCTGCCATGGGAAAGGTCCAACCTTGTCTTCATCAAGGCCAAAACAAAGCCAGTGTCCAGAGTCTCTGCTTTATATTAAAGCTTAGTCTTTCGGGCCCTGGTTGCTTCTAGACCCTCATGCCCAATTGCTCCCTGGAGAGAGAGTGGATGAACAAATGAGTGAGCCAGTGAGAGAATCTTTGTTCTCCTGGGATT